>NW_020173113.1:176748-182833 GCF_003031525.2 Neophocaena asiaeorientalis asiaeorientalis | reverse complement strand
GGCTACACTCGGGCAGGAATTGAGCGCCATAACTGTTGCGGCCGTTCCCTCCGGTGCCCCATCCTGGCGCCCCCTCCCTCCCGGTCCACTGCCTGCTCTCGGTGCTCCCGGGGTCAGACCCGCGGCGGGAGGACCTGCTCTGCCGGCCGCCTGGGGCCGGATGCTCCGGGGAGCGGGGGCGCGCCCTGACTGTTTCGATGTTGGGGGGCGGGAAGAACTGAGTCCCGGAGACTGGGGGCCGGGCGGTGCGGGCGGCGGCGAGGTCCCCGGTGAGCCCGGGCGCCCCGCGGGCTGGCGAACTTTCCCTCCCCCTCGCGTCATTGTTCCGGCGCTCCGGGTCCGGATCCGCGGTGAGCGCCGGGCGGTCCGGGGGCGGGGGTGGCGAAAACGGGAGGGCTTTGCCAGTCTTATGGGAAAAATTTCCCATCGCTGGGCAAGGCAAAGTTAACTTTTCTCCAGCAATCGAGTTGGTTTTATTCCCTCCGCCGTGGGGCAATCGATTAAAAAAAAAGAAAAGATAGCCTTCCTCCAATCTTTTTCTCTCGCTTTTCAGAGCCACTGCTTCGGTGAAGTCTGGCTTTAAATTGCACCGGGCAACCTGCGTTTATTATTTGTGAGGAGGAAAGGGGGGGGCGGGATTTCGAGTGTGTGACCGTAATGGTGGTATGTGAAGGCATGTTTAAAAGTTGGTATCATTGTGTAGCCCTGGGACATATGCAGCTCCTAAGCATTTGGCAAGAAACTTGTTTGGCCGCTTCTCTGGATTTCTGAGTTGCAAGGAAATCCATGGTCTCAGATGTTCGAGAGATTGTTTTTGATGTGAGATCCGTTGATCTGTGAAGCTGAGGATGAGGTCCCCGTGTCGTCCCCCCCGCGTCCCCCCACCCCCCTGCCGTCTGATTGTGTAAGAAATCAAAACCGTGTTGATGGTGATTCCAGTGGCCTGGAGGGAAAGGCGACCTCATTCCCTGATACAGATAACTGTCTGCTTCTCTCAAAACTGGCAAAGTAATGGAAAATAATTTAGGTAAAGACTGGTTGCACAACATCTTGGCTTAGTTTAAGCAACCCAGAATCCACTTTCTCAGAGTAGTTCTCTTAAATACCTTCCCTGCAGCCATTTCTTGTCAGCCTGGGGGTGAAGGCGGGGTGTGAGAAAGGAGTCGGCCTGAACAAAGCATCGCGTTTTTATTTAATACTTTCATAACATCTGTAAACAATGGGAATGTGGATCCCAGGCCTCTGTACCTTTTGAATAGTGTAGTTCTCATGCTTTTATAGTATCATGTGATTACTCTCTGGATAAGTGAAAATGTGTTTTTTTTTCTCTTTTGTTTAGCCTAGGAGTATTCTACCTCTATAACATATCATTTTCTTTTTCATTTAAAGTGAGCTCTAAATTTAAATACTTGAACTGTAAAAGGATAATGACTCTCTCCAAGGGTGAGAGAATTACATGAGATCTCAGTCTTGGCTACCATCATTGACACCTTTTCTTCACCTATGCTCTTCTCTACAGTTTTGTTTGCTAGAGAAGTGCTCTTAACCCAGTATTGGTGCCTTGACAGTTTCTTGCATTCTTCATCCAGTCAGTTCTGGAATACTCAGGGGTCCTGGTCTGGTTCTAGAACCCACACTTTCGTTCTCCCACTTTTCTGAGTCGTGTTGCTGTGCCTTGGCAGTGTGGTAAATGCCTTCTCACCTGTAGGAGTTGGTGAATCTTGTTCACAGGTAGGGGAAAGTGAAGAAGGGCCTCCCACTCCTACCTGAAGTGTTTGTGATCATCTGGCCTCCGGGAGTGACTTGGAAGCAGCCTTAGGGGTGACCGGGACCCACCTTCTAGCCTGTAGAGAGTTCCCAGGAGCAAGAAAGGTGATGGTGCAGGGCTGTCATCATAGTTGAGATGTATGAGTTAGCAAAAGTTGAAATATTTAAGAACAAAGGATGTTGAAGGCTGTAGGTTGAGTATGATCTCCTTTGGTAATGCTTGTCTTTTCCCTCCTTTGTGTTCCACTGACCCTAACAACCCATTTCTACCCTAAGCTACACGAAAGCATTTCTTCTTTTTGCACGCTACTTTGAGGTCTGGCTGGAACTGAGCAAGTATTTTGGGGGAGGCAGAAGGCATTGGGTGTTTTTGAGGACATGGCATTACAAAGGACTCTAACAAGCCTTGATCAGGGATACAGAGGTTTAATATTATCATAGGACATAATGTACCTACCTCCTCATAGAGCTTACACAAAACAGGAGCTGAGGAAGGTAGAGATCATATGCTGGTTTACATTAAGAAAATCTCTCATCAGGGGATAACTTACTGTGACCTTTACTTATCTCACCTTATAAGTGAGGGGTGAGTATTGGGTGACACCCATGTGGCACTTTGCTGAAATGGCTAATATGGGACACTTGAATGGTTTACAAGTTTCTACTTGTTGTTCCACTTACAGTGACTGGGAAAGCTGAAGCATTCTGGTTTGTGGGGTGGGGAAGGTCTAGGATGAGTAGGTAGAAGTGATGAACGAATAAAAGGGTGCTAGCAAGTGGTCATTACAGACCAAGTAACTACTAGCTTTGAGTTTTCTGTTTTCTGGAATCTTTGTGACTCCCCCATGGTTATTTTTGCCTCCTTCCTGTAGATCTCTCCATAGACAACAGCAGCAAAGCTCTTACCATTGAAACTGCCTCTGTGCTTCTCTTGCTGGGGACAGTGAGCAAGAAGCGTCCTGGGGAGAATTTGCCTGACCCTACAGCTGAGCTTGGGAAAAAGAAAGTAAGAACTCAAAGGTAGCCGACTGAGGAAAGTAGGGGGCCTGGTGTGGGGAAATAGTACTGGGGCATTTTCCAATGGGAGATACCTGTATGTTCATTAGTGCTCTTCAAGCAGTAAATAATTTAATCTCTGTCCCAACCCAGAAGCCGTGGCTGAGCCCTGTTACCTAAGGGGCTTTTTGTTGGCTGATAGGCAAGGAAACCCGAGTCTGGAGTGTGTTTTTTGGAACAGCTGACAAGAGAATATGGTACCAGCATGGCCAGTACACTAGACCTTGTGTGTTGCAATCTCCTGGGAAATTTTTTTTTTAGATTTTCAAAACTTCTTATTTTGACACAATTAGAAAAAAAGTTGTAAGAATAGTACAAAGAACTCCTTTATTCCTTTCAGTCAAGGTCACCGTTTACTAACAGTTTGTTCCCATTTGCCTTATCATTTGCTCTTTCTGTTTCTTTTTATGAACAGTTTGAGAGTAACCATTGAGAGATTGGTATTTGTCAAAGGCATCTGCACAGAGGGTGGCCCAGGTGCAGCTGTGGGGTGCAGCAGAACATTGGTGAGTGAAATCTACCTAAAGCTGTAAAGCACGCATTTGTAAATTATATGGAATCTCTGGTGCTACATATAGAAATCAGTATCAATTGTAAAAGTGGTTAATGTAAACTCCCCTTTTGTCAGCATTTTCGTCAAGTTTGTTCTTAGCTCTGCCAAGCTTTAATAGTTATGAAAATCCATTCCACCACTCCCCCAACTTTGCACCTATAATATATTCTTGAACATTTTCATTTAATTTATTTAGCAAGCATATATTTGCTAGGGGTATAAGAGGTGAAAGATATTCATCTCCTTGAGAGCTCAACATCCAGTGGAAAGGTAGTAAGGAAATCTATCACCTCAATCAAGGGGAAGGGTATTGTGCTAAAGGGGTTTACAGGGGTAATTGGAACAGCAAGCTGGTTAAGGATTTGAAGAGTTAGATACCTGGGAGTCATTTGGGAAGTATGTGAATGTGAAGATCCATCTTTTGTGAGGCTTGCTGCTCTTAGATGACAAGGTTCATGAGTTAGG
Source organism: Neophocaena asiaeorientalis asiaeorientalis (assembly GCF_003031525.2). NCBI lineage: Eukaryota > Metazoa > Chordata > Mammalia > Artiodactyla > Phocoenidae > Neophocaena > Neophocaena asiaeorientalis. Next base: position 178,992 of record NW_020173113.1, on the reverse strand, counting down.
GAAGCCTTTGGTGTCATATCCAACACAGACTGTGGGGTCATGCCAACTTGCATTTTAATCCACCACTTGATTTTGACCAGTTACTTAACTTCACCATGCCTCAATTTCTTCATCTGCCAAACCACACCTCCGAGATAATAATTAATTGAGGTAATAATTGCTCTGTTGGGCTTCCCTGGTGGCGCAGTGGTTGAGAGTCCGCCTGCCGATGCAGGGGACACAGGTCGTGCCCCGGTCCAGGAAGATCCCACATGCCACGGAGCGGCTAGGCCCGTAAGCCATGGCCGCTGAGCCTGCGTGTCCGGAGCCTGTGCTCCGCAATGGGAGAGGCCACAACAGTGAGAGGCCCGCATACCGCAAAAAAAAAAAATAATAATAAAAATAATTGCTGTGTAAACATTCATTTCGTCTTCTCTTCAAAAAATACAGTATGGGGGGAATAGCATGAAAGGTACTAAGTATTAAGGTGAAATCCAAGGAGGTGTTTCTATTTTTCTGCAAATAAATATCTAATTACTAATTGTACTGAGTTGTGATGGAGATTACTGTGAGATAATAGCAATAACAGCAGCGATGATTTGTTAACCATTTCTTGTGTGCTAAGCACTGTGTTAAGTGCTTATCACAGGGTATCTTTCTGAGGCTCAAAGAGGTGAAGCAAAGGTAACGTGCCTAAGGTCACACAGCAGGTAAGAGGTAGAATGCTTCTGAGAGGGAGATCAGCAAGGTGCCCTGGAGCCTGAAGGATCAGCAGGAAAAAACAAGGTAAAAGTCAGAGAGAAGGGATTGCTAGGCAGAGGGAACAACAGGTGTTGTAAGGGCACTGAGATGGGAGAGAGATGTAGAAAGAATCCACAGAGATTTGGCTAGGACCTGGGGAAAGAGATGAGATAGGCAGGGGAAAATTGACAGGGCCTTATGGGACCTCATTAAGGAGCTTGTGTTTTATTCCAAGGACTGGGGGAGGCTGCTGGAAGGTGTTTTTCAGTGTGTGTGTGTATTTAATCCAGAAAGGCATCTAGTGAGGCCTAAACAAAAGCGGTTTAAGAGAGTCATTTCCCTTTCAGTGTCCCACTTTGTGATCCAATAGAGGCAGTGTTTCTGGCCTAAATGTGTAGATCTTTTTTTTTTTTTTGGCTGCGTCGGGTCTTAGTTGCAGCACACAGGCTTCGTTGAGGCAGGCGGGATCCTCTGTTGCGGCACGCGGGCTCCTCTCTAGTTGCAGCGTGCGGGTTTTCTCTCTCTAGTAGTGGTTTGCGGGCTCCAGAGCACGTGGGCTCTGTAGTTTGAGGCACACAGACTCTCTAGTTGTGGTGCACGGTCCTAGTTGTCCTGCGGCATGTGGGATCTTAGTTCCCTGACCAGGGATCAAACCCATGTCCCCTGCATTGGAAGGCGGATTCTTTACCACTGGACCACTAGGGAAGTCCCATGTGTAGATCTTAAACAATTTTTACTGCCCACCATTAACATGGCTAAAAAGAGTTGCTGTGATGCTGGAAGAAGCTGGTCCTGTAGAATGCTTCTAGAAGGAGGTTTAATTGGGCTCTTATATCTGATGCTTTTTAGGCTGCATTAAGGGAGCTCTTTCAGCTTTCACCAAGCCCTGTCAAATGGGAAAAAAAGTAGAATTGAAGGAAAAAGTGATTCCTGGAAACCTGAGTTGTTGTTCATGTTAGAAATGGAACTGTTGAATATATAAGACTTTGGCTTAAATATATCATGATAAAGATGCTTCAGTGACTAAATGGAAATTTTTTGTGGCGTGTGTGTGTGTGTGTGTGTTTGGTGTGTGCCATCCATGATGGCAGACAGTGCATTTGTGAGAATCTGGGAAGACTGATGATTTTTTTCAATACTTATATATTTATTTATTCTCATCCAGGTACTGCAGGTTTTTCTGTTTGAAACTATTTCTTATGTGCAGAGTAAACTTCATAGGGAAAATCAGTGTTCTTTTCCCCTTTCCATATGTAGTGGACCACAAACATATTTACTTTGAAGTAGCCTATGTCAATTAGCTTTTCCTTCTTTTTTTTTTTTTTTTTTTTTTTGATGGGGGGAGGTGTGGAGCTGGTTTGGGAACCTAACTGCAGAGTCTTTGGCGCTTGATTTCTACCCCAGCCTCAGCCTTCCACTCTCTAGTTTGCATGCTCCTACGAAGACTATGACCTGGGAACGAATGGGAGCTTTGCCTCAGTTCTTGGTTCCCTACTCAACATCTTGCTCTTTTTTTTTTTTTTT
>NW_020173113.1:165436-176674 GCF_003031525.2 Neophocaena asiaeorientalis asiaeorientalis | reverse complement strand
GATGGTCTAGGATGGCCTCGCTCACACATTTGGTAGTTGGCAGGCTGGTTGTTCTAGGAGGCCCTAAGCTGGGATGGCTCATCCCCACTCCAAGTGGTCTCTCATCCAGCTGGCTAGTCTGGACTTGTTAACATCGTGGTCTCAAAGGCACAAAGAGTAGCAAGCGAGAGCAAGCACCAGTGCACAAGCACTTCTCAAGTGTCTGCTTGTGTCCCATTTGATATTGTCCCATCAGCCAAACCACAGAAGTTCTTCCGTGGCCAAGCCCAGAGTCGTTGTGGGAGGGGACCCTCCAGGGTGTGGACATAAGGAGATGTGAGAAAATTGGGGACCATTACCACAGTAATGCATAATAATTATTAATGAATATAACAGCTTTTCCTTTGATAAATCATTTTAAATGCTCATTTGTAAATGTAGTGTATTCTTGAGACTAAGTAATATGATCATGCCACATCTCTTCTATCGAGTGTGGAGCTGAGTGATGGTTTTTCTAGGAGGAAGCCAAAGGGAGACACTGTGGCTCTAGATGTAGATACCATCATGAATGGCTTGGCTGCTCACTGATCTTGTGTGGCTATTATCAAAGGAGCCCCTGGGTTTCCTCAACCTCCCGTTCAAGCTTTATCACAAAACCTGTAGTGTACTAGACTGCACTAGGTTTTGTAGTCAAGCAAAAAGACGGTTAATTGGGAATCCATCACCACCTGAAAGATGAGAGAAACATTTGCATCCTTTCTTCATAACCTTTACGTGATTTATAGTTTTACCTAAGAGAAGAAATCCTTATTTAGGCATTATAATAAGGACAAAGGATTCTCTGTAGATATGTTTTATTTGGTCAAGATTTTAAAATCTCCCTGTGGTTGCAGTGAAGAATCCACCATTGTGCTGTAGAGTGGCCAGTGACTAGTAATTTGGGGAGTCAGCCTTTGGCTTTTGCTTGTGAAGATTTTAGAAGTAACACCTTTTACACACCTGAAATAGGCTTTACAACCAGCTTGTGGCCTGAAATACATTACATGAAAATGCAACTGGACCCTAGGAAGCATGTGTGGGAAAATGAATAGAAGGCTCACTTTGTACATCTTAGAGCTGTACATTTCTCTAGAAAATTGCCTGGTGATAGAATCTCAGCTTCCTTTTTTTCCTCCTAGGATAAAAATTAAAAATGAAAAATCCCTGACATTTTAAAAGTCAGTGACTTGCACCAGTCAGAATGGCCATCATCAAAAAATCTACAAACGAACGATAAGTGCTGGAGAGGGTGTGGAGAAAAGGTGAGGGAGGAGATATGGGGATATTTGTATATGTATAGCTGATTCACTTTGTTATAAAGCAGAAACTAACACACCACTGTAAAGCAATTATACTCCAATAAAGATGTTAAAAAAAGAAAAAGTGACTTGGAAATAGCCATCAAAATTATAAATGCACATATCATTTGAACCAGCAAACACTTCCAGGAATGAATTCAACAAATGTTTGCGTGTTACTCGGAGTATTGCTTATAATAGCAAGAGTGGTTATAGCCTAAGGATCAATCAAGGCTTGATTATACAGTAGAATATTACATTGATATTGCATGATCTTCAAGATGTACAAAATGAAAAAAAAAGCAAGAAACAGAACAATGTGTATTGTATACTACCATTTGTATAAAATAGATAGTGGGGCAGTAATATGTAAATGTTTGCTTACATAAACATAAAATATTTCTGGAAGGATATTCAAGACACTGATAGCTTTGGGGCATACATGGCCTGGGTAGAGGGTGGGAGAGAGACTTTTCACTGCATAAACTTTTATATATACTTTTGGAATTTTAAGCCACGTGAATATATTACCCTATTTTAAAAATTAAGTACATTTATCTAAAAAGAGATGGTATATGGTTATGGTAATGTGAACTTCCATGAACTCCTACGCAAGTTGACCTGGTCAGAGCTATCCATGTTAAAAAATATATCCAGCCAGTTTTGTTTCCTAGAAATGCCTCAGAATAGTGTACTTCTGAATTTTTAACTATAGCCCTACCTTTTTCAGAATGTCATATGAATGGAATCATACAGTATGTAGCCTTTTTTGGTCTTGCTTCTTTTACTTGATTCATCTATGTTATGTGAAATAATAGCCTTTTCCTTTTTATCGCTGAATTGTATTCCATTGTATGGAATACAACGGTTCATTCACCTGTTTCAGGACAACTTGGTTGCTTCCATTTTCTTGGCTATTATGAATAAAGCTGAATAAATATTTTGTGTGGACATAAGTTTTCAGTTCATTTGGGTAGATACGTAGGAGTGGGATTGCTGAGTTTTTATAAGAAACTGCCAAACTGTCTTCCAAAGTGATTCTACCATTTTGCATTCCTACCAGCCATGAAAATGAGTGTATGTCAAGGTTCATCTTCCTGAATATGGATGTCCAATAGTTCCAGAACCATTTGTTGAAAAGACTGTCCTTTCTCCATTGAATTGCTTTTGTACCTCTGTCAAAATGTGGTTATGCTTGTGTGGGTCTATTTCTGAGCTCTCTGTTCTGTTGAATTGATCTTTGTGTCTGTCATTTTGCCATTACCACACTGTCTTGACTATTATAGCTTCATAGGATTCTTGAAATCAGATAATATGGGTACTGTTATTTTTTCTTCTTTATCAGAGTTGTAGAGGTGAGAGAGGACATCCTTCATTTGTTCCAGTCTTAGAAAGCATTCCATCTCTCACCATTAAGTACGATGCTAGCTGTAGGGATTTTTAAAAAAATATATACCCTCTTGTGCTGAAAAGAGTTAACATAGCAGGCCTGAGGCTGCTATCTTTAGAAGGCCTGCTTGCTAGATTGGCCCTTGGCTGGTGTCTGGGAAATTGGCTTTTCAAACATTTTGAAAATAAAACATTATATTCTACCTTCATTTATTCCTTTTCCAACACTCTTCATTTCTTTATGCTAATCCAGCTTCCCATCTTATTCATAATCTTTCTGCCTGAAGAATTTTCCTTTAACATTAACTTTTATGCCAGATCTGCTGTCAGTAAATTCTGTTTTTGTTTGTATGAGAAAGTCTTTTTCTCCCCTCACTTTTAAAGGATATTTTCATGGAATATGGAATTCGGAGTTGAGGTTTTTTCCTCTCTCAACATACTACTCCACTGTTGCCTTGCTTGCATGGTTTCTGTTAAGTCTGCTGTAATTCTTATCTTTGTTCCTCCATAGCCAATTTGCCATTTTTCCTCTGGCTTCCTTCAGTCTCTTTGTCTTTGCCTAGGTGTGGCCTTTTAGTTTTTTTCATATTTATGCTGCTTGGTATTCTCTGAGCTTCTAGTGTCTGTGGTTTGTTGCCTGTCACTAATTTGGAAAGTTCTCAGCCATTATTTCTTCAAATAATTCTTGTGCCCCATTCTTTCTTTTTTTCTTCCTTCTGGGGTTCCAATTACAAATATATTATACTGTTTGTTATTGTCCCACAGTTCTTGAATGCTGTGTTCTATTTTTTCTCCCTTTTGTCCCTTTTTATTTTATTTTTATTGACCTGATCGACAAATTTGATCTTTATGTTCACTGATTCTTTCCTTGTTTGTGTCAGTTCTACTGTTGAACATGGTGGTTTTTTACTCTTTTTTTATTGAGCATTTCCATTTGATTCTTTATCACAGTTAACATCTCTTTTCTGAAATTATCCATCTGCTCTTGCATATTGTCTACCTTTTCCATTAGAGTCTTTAACACAGTAATCATAATTCTTTTAGATTTCATTTCTGATAGTCCCAACTTCTGTGTCATACTGAATCTGGATCTGATGATTGTTTTGGCATTTGGAATATTTTCCTGCCTTTTATTATACCTCATAAATTTGTTAAAAGCTGAACATGGGCAGGAGAAGAACACAGGTTTCCTTCTGCTAGGCCTTTAGTGTGGGGATTTTAATTAATCTAGTCAGGAGTCTGCCTGTGTTCCATGTTTGTTTTTGCTATGGGCACCAGAGATTTCTGATTCCTCTAGTGATACCTTCTTTTTGACTCCTGCTTGGCTTTGGGTTTTTCCTTTGTGCTGTTTCCCAAGAGCTGTCTCTTACAGCTCTCCCAGTTGTATTTCAGTGTTACTAACCACATAACTGGTTTGCCAGGTGGTGGTTGCTGGGGGAGGGGGAGTTCTCTGATGATTTGATTAAGCCTCAGACTTAGGCAGGTACTGGAACTTGGGTCTTGAGTGTGTCCTTCACAAGATTTCCTGCCCTTTCTCCAGGGGTGGAGCTTCTTTTTCTTTTTCTTCTGTTCATTCGCCCAGCGGCAGTGAGTATCCACCAGTGTCCTCAAGCCATAGATTTTAAGTCCCCCCCGAAAATTAAGCCTTTTGTTCTGTACTAGAGATAAAGGAAAGGGGTCTGGGTGGATTTCACAGTGAGTGCTATTTTCCTCAGCCAAACAGCACCTTCATGGAAGCTTTCTCTGACATTTTTCCTGATCTTCCCTGTAGGAGCCTTGTGGGATTCCTTTTGGTAAAACTTGGAAGAGGATGGGAAACCCCTCCCCCACAACATGGAGCCCAAGAGCTTCATACTCTCATGACATGCCATACTCTGGCCTCCAGTAATTTGTCAGAATCTCTAGTTTAATCTTCCTACCAGCTTACATGTTCGGATCCTGTGTCTACCTGCAGGCACCGGTCTCTTCAGATAGTGGGTTGGTGGTTTGCCCTATGACTTCACTTCTCTGATAGGTCCAAGAAGAGTCATTGATTTTCAGTCGATATAGCTTCTTTCTTGTAAAGGTGGAAATGATGACCTCCCAGTACTTTACATGACCAAGCTGAAACCTAAGTCCTCAAATAACTTTTAATCTACACAGATGTCTAATGTGCAGCCCATAGAAACTTAGTACAGGTTAGTTTTTTCCCCTTATTTTTCTTTTTTTCAAACCCTTGAATTTTATAGTTTTATGGCTAGGGAGCCAGAAATAATTGATTCTGGCTTGGGTTCTGCCTATTTTAGGCTTTAAAAGCCTCTGTACCACTGGTAGTATGTTATATGTTTGTCTTGTTCTCTTCTAAAATTCTGTGTATGCCTTTGGTAACTATTGAGCATGTTGTTAGCACTCAATAATAATTGGCCTCATTCAAAATTAGAGCATGATTTAGCCTTTCTAGATCATAGAGTTTGTTAGTGACCATGTGTTCGTTGTTTTTATTCTCCACATTTCCAGGTGCAATTCAGTTCAGCTGATAGTTGTTGAGTGCCCACTGTGCTATGAGTGAGGCACTAAGTGTTAAGTAGAATACAAGCCTGACCTGGTAAATGGAGTAACCAAGGGGTTCCTGAAGGCAATGGAAGCCCCATGGATGGAAGTATATTGCAACTTGGGAAACATCTCCATTTCAATCTAGGATTTTTAAAATTCTTTTAAAATTTTTATTTGTAATTATACTAGTGATACATGAATGAATTCTAGTAAAAACTGAAAAGTTTTTACTAGTTTTTACTAGAGCCATGGTTGTCCATGACATCCTTATGACACTCTCATTCCGTCACATTCTCCTTCCCAAAGTTAATTTTGACTACTTACTTTTGTTTTACTGTGCAAATTGCTATATCAAATGTATCATCTAATAAGTTTACTGAAATACTTAAAAATATATATTTTTAATTTTTGGTCGTGCCACACAGCATGTGGGATCTTAGTTCCCCGACCAGGGATCAAATCCATGCCCCCTGCTGTGGAAGCGCAGGGTCTTAACGACTGAACCGCCAGGGAAGTCCCGTGAAATATTTTTATATTTAAGGGAATAAGCACCCAAATTCATTTAACTTTTAAGGAATGTTTATTAGGGGTAACTGTCATCATTCAGGTTGGATGTGTGGCCTAATAATGATTCTTTGCATCACATTATAATGTAACTCTTCTAGTTTTTAAACCTGAAAACCTAGTGTTGGTGACAGAACTGTAAAAGTTTATTTTGAGTAAATAAGAAATACAGAAATTCATACTGACTGAAAAGATGACGACCTGTTGCCTTTTTCTTTAATTATCATAGTATAATTGACTTTTCTGGGGTGTGTATAGTTCAGTGGATTTTGACACGTATAGATCAGTGTAACCACTACCACAGTCAAAGTACAAAACAGTTCCACCACCCTAGGAAACTCCTTTGCGCTACCTCTTTCAGTCATACTATGTTCTCACCCCAACTGCTGGCAGCCACTGATCTGTGCTCTATCACACTATAGTTTTGTCACTTTGATGTCACATAAATGGAGTCAGACTATATGTAATATTTTGAGTTTTTTTTTCACTCAGCATAATGCTTTTGAGATTCATCCAAGTTGTGTGTATCAAATAGTTTGTTCCTTTTTTATTACAGAGTAGTAGTCTATTATATGAAACCACATTTTGGTTGTTTCCAGTTTTGGGTGATTAAAAGTAGGGCTGCTGTAAAAATTCATGTGCAAGTGTTTGTGTGCACATAAATTTGCATTTCTCTAGGGTAAATACCTGAGAGTGAGATTGCTAGAATTACACTGCCATTCATGGTAAAACTAGTTAGCTAGAGTTTGAATGCTAGAAATGGATAGAGTAACAAAGACCGAAATTGTTTAAATCTTGCTTTTGCTTCTTACTAGCTATGCAACCTTGAGTGAGTTTAACCTCTTTGTGCCACAGTTTCCATATTTGTAAAATGAAGTTAACAATAACAACCACTGGGATTATTGTGTGGGATTAATGGCATATTTTAAAAATTTATTTATGTTTGTCTGCGTTGGGTCTTAGTTGCTGCATGCGGGCTTTCTCTAGTTGTGTCAAGCGAGGGCTACTCTTCGTTGGGGTGTGCAGGCTTCTTATTGTGGTGGCTTCTCTTGTTGCGGAGCATGGGCTCTAGGCATGCAAGCTTCAGTAGTCGCAGCACATGGGCTCAGTAGTTGGGGCACGCGGGCTCTAGAGTGCAGGCTCAGTAGTTGCGGCGCATGGACTTAGTTGCTCTGCGGCATGTGGGATCTTCCTGGACCAGGGATCAAACCCATGTCCCCTGAATTGGCAGGTGGATTCTTAACCACTGTGCCACCCGGGAAGTCCTATATTGATGGCATATTAAGAATAAAATGCTGATCGGGACTTCCCTGGTGGTCCAGTGGTTAAGACTCTACATTCCCAATGCAGGGGGCCTGGCTTTGATCCCTGGTCAGGGAACTAGATTCCACGTGCCACAACTCAGAGCCTGCATGCCACAACTGAAAAAAGACCCCACATGCTGCAACTAAAAAAAGACCCCACATGCCTCAACAAAAGATCCTGCATGCTGCAACAAAGATCCTGCATGCCGCAACTAAGACCTGGCACAGCCAAATAAATAAATATTTAAAAAAAGAATAAAATGCTGATCAATGTCTGGCATATTAAATATATTATTATACTTATCTCATGTTTAATAAAACGTTTTCTTGTCAGAGACATTTGCCTTTAGTCAATTAAAATGGAGAAATTAAATAATCCATAGGAGGGAGCTTCAAGATGGCAGAAGAGTAAGATGTGGAGATTACCTTCCTCCCCACAAATGCATCAGAAATACATCTACGTGGGGAACAACTCCTACAGAACACCTACTGAACGCTGGCAGAAGACCTCACACTGCCCCAAAGACAAGAAACTCCCACGTACCTGGGTAGGGCAAAAGAAAAAAGAAAAAACAGACAAAAGAATAGGGACGGGACCTGCACCAGTGGGAGGGAGCTGTGAAGGAGGAAAGGTTTCCACACACTAGGAAGCCCCTTCTTGGGTGGAGACTGCGGATGGCGGAGGGGGGAAGCTTCGGAGCCACGGAGCAGAGCGCAGCAACAGGGGTGTGGAGGGCAAAGGGGAGAGATTCCCACACAGAGGATAGGTGCCAACCAGCACTCACCAGCCCAAAAGGCTTGTCTGCTGGGAGCTGAGGCTCTGGCTTTGGAGGTCGGATCCCAGGGAGAAGACTGGGGTTGGCTGTGTGAACACAGCCTGAAGGGGGCTAGTGTGCCACAGCTAGCCAGGAGGGAGTCCAGGAAAAAGTCTGGACGTGCCTAAGAGGAAAGAGACCATTGTTTCGGGGTGCTCGAGGAGAGGGGATTCAGAGCACCGCCTAAACGAGCTCCAGAGAAGGGCACGAGCTGCGGTTATCAGTGCGCACCCCAGAGATGGGCATGACATGCTAAGGCTGCTGCTGCAGCCACCAAGAAGCCTGTGTGCGAGTACAGGTCACTATCCACACCTCCCCTCCCAGGAGCCTGTGCAGCCTGCCACTGCCAGGGTCCCGGGATCCAGGGACAGCCTCCCCGGGAGAACGCACGGCGCGCCTCAGGCTGTTACAACGTCATGCTGGCCTCTGCCGCTGCAGGCTTGCCCCGCATTCTGTACCCCTCCCTCCGCCCGGCCTGAGTGAGCCAGAGACCCCGAATCAGCTGCTCCTTTAACCCCGTCCTGTCTGAGCAAAGAACACATGCCCCCAGGCGACCTGCACACAGAGGCGGGGCCAAATCCAAAGCTGAACCCCAGGAGCTGTACGAACAAAGAACAGAAAGGGAAATCTCTCCCAGCAGCCTCAGGAGCAGTGGATTAAATCTTCATAATCAACGTGATGTATCCTGCATCTGTTGAATACCTGAATAGACAACGAATCATCCCAAATTGAGAAGGTGGACTTTGAGAGCAATGATATATATATATTTTTCCCTTTTTTCTCCTTTTATGAGTGTGTATGTGTATGCTTCTGTGTGTGATTTTGTCTGTATAGTTTCGCTTTTACCATTTGTCCTGGGGTTCTGTGTGTCCGTTTTTTTGTTTGTTTAAGTATAGTTGTTAGCATTTGTTATCATTGGCTGATTTGCTTTTTGGTTTGGTTGCTCTCTTCTTTCTTTCTTTTTTATTACTTAAATTTTTTTAATAATTATTTTTTATTTTATTTTATCATCTTCTTTCTTTTTCTCTTTCTTTTCTCCCTTTTATTCTGAGCCATATGGATGACAAGCTCTTGGTGTTCCAGCCAGGTGTCAGGGCTGTGCCTCTGAGGTGGGAGAGCCAAGTTCAGGATACTGGTCCACAAGAGACCTCCCAGCTCCATGTAATATCAAACAGTGAAAATCTCCCAGATATCTCCATCTCCATGCCAAGACCCAGCTCTGTTCAACAACCAGCAAACTACAGTGTTGGACACCCTATGAGAAACAACTAGCAAGACAGGAACACATCCCCATCCATTAGCAGAGAGGCTGCCTAAAATCATAATAAGGCCACAGACACCCCAAAACACACCACCAGACGTGGACCTGCCCATCAGAAAGACAAGGTCCGGCCTCATTCTCCAGAACACAGGCACTAGTCCCCTCCACCAGGAAGCCTACACAACCCACTGAACCAACCTTAGCCACTGGGGCCAGACACCAAAAACAAAGGGAACTACAAACTGCAGTCTGTGAAAAGGAAACCCGAAACACAGTAAGTTAAACAAAATGAGAAGACAGAGAAACACACAGCAGATGAAGGAGCAAGGTAAAAACCCACCAGACCAAACAAATGAAGAGGAAATAGGCAGTCTACCTGAAAAAGAATTCAGATTAATGATAGTAAAATGATCCAAAATCTTGAAAATAGAATGGAGAAAATAGAAGAAACGTTTAACAAGGACCTAGAAGAACTAAAGACCAAACAAACAGTGATGAACAACACAATAAATGAAATTAAAAATTCTCTAGAAGGGATCAGTAGCAGAATAACTGAGGCAGAAGAATGAATAAGTGACCTAGAAGATAAAATAGTGGAAATAACTACTGCAGAGCAGAATACAGAGAAAGGAATAAAAAGAATTGAGAACAGTCTCAGAGACCTCTGGGACAACATTAAATGCACCAGCATTCGAATTATAGGGGTCCCAGAAGAAGAAGAGAAAAAGAAAGGGACTGAGAAAAAATTTGAAGAGATTATAGTTGAAAACTTCCCTTATATGGGAAGGGAAACAGTCAAGTCCGGGAAACGCAGAGAGTCCCATACGGGATAAATCCAAGGAGAAACACACCAAGGCACATATTAATCAAACTATCAAAAATTAAATACAAATAAAAAATACTAAAAGCAGCAAGGGAAAAATAACACACAAGGGAATCCCCATAAGGTTAACAGCTGATCTTTCAGCAGAAACTCTGCAAGTCAGAAGGGCGTGGCAGGACATATTTAAAGTGATAAAGGAGAAAAACCTACAACCAAGTTTACTGTACCCAGCATGGATCTCATTCAGATTTGATGTAGAAATTAAAACCTTTACAGACAAGCAAAAGCTAAGAGAATTCAGCACTACCAAACAGCTTTACAACAAATGCTAAAGGAAGCTCTTGAAGCAGGAAACACAAGAGAAGGAAAAGACCTACAAAAACAAACCCAAAACCGTTAAGAAAATGGTAATAGGAACATACATATCAATAATTATCTTAAATGTAAATGGTTTAAATGCTCCAACCAAGACCCATAGACTGGCTAAATGGATACAAAAACAAGACCCATATATATGCTGTCTACAAGACACCCACCTCAGACCTAGGGACGCATACAGACTGAAAGTGAGGGGATGGAAAAAGATATTCCATGCAAATGGAAATCAAAAGAAAGCGGGAGTAGCAATTCTCATCAGACAAAATAGACTTTAAAACAAAGACTATTACAAGAGACAGAGAAGGACACTACATAATGATCAAGAGATCAATCCAAGAAGATATAAAAATTGAAAATATTTATGCACCCAGCATAGGAGCACCTCACTACATAAGGCAAATGCTAACAGCCATAAAAGGGGAAATGGATAGTAACACAATCATAGTAGGGGACTTTAACACCCCACTTTCACCAGTGGACAGATCATCCAAGATGAAAATAAATAAGGAAACACAAGCTTTAAATTATACATTAAACAGGATGGACTTCATTGATATTTGTAGGACATTCCATCCAAAAACAGCAGAATACACATTCTTCTCAAGTGCTCATGGAACATTGTCCAGGATAGATCATATCTTGGGTCACAAACCAAGCCTTGGTAAATGTAAGAAAATTGATGTCATATCAAGTATCTTTTCCGACCACAACGCTGTGAGACTAGATATCAATTACAGGAAAAAATCTGTTAAAAATACAAACACGTGGGGGCTAAACAATACTTAATAACCAAGATATCACTGAAGAAATCAAAGAGGAAATCAAAAAATACCAGAAACAAATGATAATGAAAACA
>NW_020173113.1:162692-164441 GCF_003031525.2 Neophocaena asiaeorientalis asiaeorientalis | reverse complement strand
TAATGATCAAGGGATTGATCAAAAAAGAAAATAAAACAATTGTAAATATTTATGCACCCAATATAGGAGCACCACAATACATAAAGCAAATACTAGCAGCCATAAAAGGGGAAATGGACAGTAACACAATCATAGTAGGGGACTTTAGAACCATACTTTCACCAATGGACAGATCATCCAAAATGAAAATAAATAAGGAAACACAAGCTTTAAATTATACATTAAACAGGATGGACTTCATTGATATTTGTAGGACATTCCATCCAAAAACAGCAGAATACACATTCTTCTCAAGTGCTCATGGAACATTGTCCAGGATAGATCATATCTTGGGTCACAAACCAAGCCTTGGTAAATGTAAGAAAATTGATGTCATATCAAGTATCTTTTCCGACCACAACGCTGTGAGACTAGATATCAATTACAGGAAAAAATCTGTTAAAAATACAAACACGTGGGGGCTAAACAATACTTAATAACCAAGATATCACTGAAGAAATCAAAGAGGAAATCAAAAAATACCAGAAACAAATGATAATGAAAACACAACCCAAAACCTATGGAATGCAGTAAAAGCAGTTCTAAGAGGGAAGTTCATAGCAATACAGTCCTACCTTAAGAAACAAGGAACATCTCAAATAAACAACCTAACCTTACACCTAGTGCAATTAGAGAAAGAAGAACAAAAAAACCCCAAAGTTAGCAGAAGGAAATTAATCATAAAGATCAGATCAGAAATAAGTGAAAAAGAAATTAAGGAAACGATAGCAAAGTTCAATGAGACTAAAAGCTTGTTCTTTGAGAAGATAAAGAAAATGGATAAACCATTAGCCAGACTCATCAAGAGAAAAAGGGAGAAGACTCAAATCAGTAGAATTAGTAATGAAAAAGAAGTAACCACTGACACTTCAGAAATACATGGGATCATGAGGGATTACTACAAGCAACTATATGCCAATACATACAATGGGCAACCTGGAAGAAATGGACAAATTCTTAGAAATGCACAACCTTCCGAGACTGAAGCAGGAAGAAATAGAAAATATGAACAGACCAGTCACAAGCACTGAAATTGAAACTGTGATTAAAAATCTTCCAACAAACAAAAGCCCAGGACCAGATGGCTTCATAGGCGAATTGTATCAGACATTTAGAGAAGAGCTAATACCTGTTCTTCTCAAACTCTTCCAAAATATAGCAGAGGGAGGAACACTCCCAAACTCATTCTACGAGGCCACCATCACCCTGATGCCAAAACCAGACAAAGATGTCACAAAGAAAGAAAACTACAGGCCAATATCACTGATTAACAGAGATGCAAAAATCCTCACAAAATACTAGCAAACAGAATCCAGCAGCACATTAAAAGGATCATACATCATCGTCAAGTGGGGTTTATCCCAGGAATGCTAAGATTCTTCAACATACGCAAACCAATCAGTGTGATACACCATATTAACAAATTGAAGGAGAAAAACCATATGACCATCTCAGTAGATTCAGAGACAGCTTTCAACAAAATTCAACACCCATTTATGATAAAAACCCTCCAGAAAGTAGGCATAGAGGGAGCTTTCCTCAACATAATAAAGGCAATATATGATAAATCCACAGCCCCAACATCATCCTCAATGGTGAAAAACTGAAACCATTTCCACTAAGATCAGGAACAAGACAAGGTTGCCCACTCTCACCACTCTTATTCAACATAGTTTTGGAAGTTTTAGCCACAGCAATCAGAGAAGAAAA
>NW_020173113.1:162268-162593 GCF_003031525.2 Neophocaena asiaeorientalis asiaeorientalis | reverse complement strand
CCTAAAGATGCTACCAGAAAACTTCTAGAGCTAATCAATGAATCTGGTAAAGTTGCAGGGTACAAAATTAATGCACAGAAATCTCTGGCATTCCTATACACTAATATTGAAAAATCTGAAAGTGAAATTAAGAAAGCACTCCGATTTACCATTGCAAGAAAAAGAATAAAATATCTCATAATAAACCTACCTAAGGAGACCAAGACCTGTATGCAGAAAATTGTAAGACACTGTTGAAAGAAATAAAAGATGATACAAATAGATGCAGAGATATACCATGTTCTTGGATTGGAAGAATCAACATTGTGAAAATGACTCTACTACC
>NW_020173113.1:148897-162112 GCF_003031525.2 Neophocaena asiaeorientalis asiaeorientalis | reverse complement strand
CATATGTATATGTATAACTGATTCACTTTGTTATAAAGCAGAAACTAACACACCATTGTAAAGCAATTATACCCCAATAAAGATGGTTAAAAAAAAAAAGAGTCATGTACCAAAATGGTCATTGCTGCTCTGTTTACAATAGCCAGGACGTGGAAGCAACCTGGAGGGAGGGAGACGGGTGAGGGAAGAGATACGGGGACATATGTATATGCATAACTGATTCACTTTGTTATAAAGCAGAAACTGGCACACCATTGGAAAGCAATTATACTCTAGTGTTGTTTAAAAAAACAGAATAAAATAAAATGGTATGGAGATAAGTAATTAAAAAATAATAATAATCCATAGGTGTGGTGTGTTTCGTAGGCAAGCCTTCAAAGCATGGTGTCCATTGGCGAAATTTTAAATGTTGTCCTCAGTTGTCCTTAGGAACATTTAGATGTATGGGAGTTCTATATAATATCCAAAGATTGGACCAGATGCCCCATTTTGATGGTTTTACTTGTCCTCCCAACATTAAAGAATCACGTTCACCAAAAATTTAGTGCATTGCTATACTTCATAAAGAAGCTGCAGAAAGTAGCTCAGAATGAACTAACACTCGAGTGGTTGCCATATACCAGGCCTATGTGTAGACAGTCCTCAAGTGTGTAAACCTGAGTACCTCCCCACAAAATTAAGTAATTCGGATAATCACTAAATGCTATTTTTATACTTTTTTAAAAAGCTAACTGTTGAGGACACTGATGAGGCATGATTTATTGGAACCCCCGTGATATGAACCATCTATAATTTCTCAGATCCTAAAAGAAAACACATCTTTTTACAGGAAACCTCCCCAGTTTTGAGGAGCACATTGAGGAGAGAATTGACAAAAACAGCATGTCCACTCAGATATCTCCCTAGAATACTATGTCATTAGAAAATGCAGTGGAGGTCCCTTTCTTGCATAACTGCTGCATGCTATGGTCTGGCTCAGTCTGAGCAAGCACCAAGGGCAGAGGAGATGTATTTTCCCTTGGAGAACTTTTCCCTATCCTATGATGTATGCACAAAGGGCCACCCATTCACCTACTAGACAGTGGATAAAGCCCTGTATGTGTAAAGAGGAACCTAAATATCCTTTCTATTCCTATTAGTTTCAGTTGTTTTGTAATGTTTTCCCATGACACAATCCATCAACTGAGGACAGTTCTTCACCTGGGATTTCAGGGCAACTAGGTTTAACAGAAATCTTAAGCACACAGACTGGGAAGTCATCTCTGAACTGTTTCCTCACTGGCTCCCCTCCCCCAATACCACCAACAATCCAACACTCGAGTTTACCTGGAGCCTTTCCTCACAGCTGGATCATCCTGTCCTCTTCTTCCTGCCAATCAATGCTGCCTGGGCCAATTCCAAATTCTTGGAAATTCTAGCTTGGGAGATTCTCCATTTCCCCAAAACCCACACACTTGGATGTTATCCTCTGTGCCATATTCTCTCATTTTAAGTCCTGTCTTTTTTATTCACTTTGGCACCTAATGCCATACTTAATTACTCTGTGACCTATTTCGTATACACATGACCTGAAGCTTTACAACTAGACTGCCCCTCCCATAGTGATAGTAGAGCTTCAAATTCTCTACGTTCTGTCTCTCACAAATACCTGAAACAGAATTGTTGCCTGCTGGTTTTTTATTTTTTATTGAAGTATAGTTGATTTACAATTTTGTTAGTTTTAGGTGTACAGCAAAGTGATTCAGATACGTGTGTGTGTGTGTGTGTGTGTGTGTGTGTATTCTTTTTCAGATTATTTTCCCTTATAGTTCCCTGAGCTATACAGTAGGTCCTTGCTGGTTATCTATTTGCTGCCTGCTGTTTAATTAACAAACCAAACATCACTTCTCATTTTGTATTTAAAAAAAGTACACATAACCTGTTCTAATGGCCACATAAATCCTGTGGAAAGCAGTAGTTTGGAAAAGAAATATACATTTTGCAGACTGTCAAAAGAAAACTGGTGTTTTCCTATGCTGCCACTGTGAAAAGTGTGGCTATACAGTCTGCCTGGGCAGAGCATGGCTCTGTAGTTTAGATTACAGTCAAAACTGCAGGCAGCTTTTCCCTGGCTGCATCATGGTTTCTGGCCTCATCCATGATTCCTTGCCCACTTATAATGTTAAAGAGCACTAGGATTTTTTCTTTTCAAATACAAACAAAACTTTGACTGTAAACAGTTGTATCCTACTTGTCTCACATGAAAGTCGAATCTTATACAGGAGAGAGGAGGGTATGTTTGTGTGTTATGAACCTAAATTTAGCTCTCTCTAGGATAATTCAATCCAGGATAAACATTTTTTTATACTTCCAAATAAGCCTACCTTTAAAACTCCATTATGCCCTTTAGCCCCTTGAGGAGAATCCGTGTAGGCACTTGCCTTTAGGGAAACTCTCTAGGCTGATTTCTTGCCATGATCTCTGTGCCGCTCCAGGTCAAACTCAACTTCCTTCCAAACTGCTGTTCATAAAGATGCAGGCTCTTAAAGGTGTCTTCGCTACACCACCATACCCACTCCTGCCACTAAGCCACCATGTACTCCTGGCTGCTCACTGCATAGTAGGTATGCCTGTACTCCTGAGAGCCTAGCAGGTAAAGTCCCCCACACCCAAGCATAACCTTTCCCACCATCCTTACCGCTTATGTCTTAAATCCTCTTCTCTACCCACTCCACCCAAGTGTGCATTCACTAGAGTCTAAACATACCATGAGTCGTCCTGCCACTCTGTACTGCCTCTGCCTGAAGTTCTCCACATTCCTCTGTTTGTTCTATCTGCACATTTCTCAGGATCCACTCAAAAGCTCATTTTTTTCACCTCAGTGGTTCCTTCCATCTCTCAAGGCCCACAGGACTATGTGCTTAACACTCATTTTCCCAAATGGAATGGTGTGATAGAGTGCTTAATGGCCACCAAGTCTTTTCATTTCTGTATATACACCACTTTACAGTGTGACTTTGCAGCTTCTTCCATCAGGAGGTGGAGTCTATTTCTCTACTCCTTGAATCTGAGCTGTTCTTGTAACTCGCTTTGGCCAATAAATGCAGCATGAGTAACTGGGTGACTTCTGAGCCTAGGTCTCAAGAAGTCTTGTAGCTTTCCTCTTCTCCCTGAGAACGCTGAAGCAACCATGTGAAGAAGCCCCAGCTAGTCTGCTGGAGGAAGAGAGATGATATTGAGAGGCCAGTCAGCAGCCAACCATCAGACATGTGAGTGACGCCATCTTAAATACTCAACCCTAGTCGTATTGCCAGATGACCAACTTCATGAGGAACTCTCGGAAAGACTAGCAGAAGAACCACTCAGCTGATTCTAGCTCAAATTGCTGACCCACAGAATTATGAGCAAATAAAATGGTTGTTATTTTAAGTCACTAAATTTTGGGATGATTTGTTATGCAGCAGTAAATAACTGAAAGAGCAGGTTTTGTACTGCTGTATTCCTGGCATCTAGAGGGCATGTTCATGGTAGGTTGTCAGTAAGAGATTGCTGTGGATCCCTGTCATCAAGGTGTCACTCCTCTTTACTTAGTAGACAACCAAGCTTCCTAATCCTCATGTCTCTCCCTGGCTCTCAAACAGTTCAAAGCGTGGGCTCAACACTGTCTTCCAGGATGACACCTTGCAGTTCTTCTTCACTCCACTTGACCAACATCCATTCATTTGCTCCCTTCACAGCCCTTTGACAGGTCATATCTTTCAGCTGCATGCTGCATCCCTCACTAATTACTTCGTTCACTAAACCCTGAGGGGCCAACCCATGGACTGCCTCAATGCCATAAAGCTGTTCTCAACTTCCCAACCTTCCACCATCACTCTGAACCCTCACTACCTGATTCACATGTGCTTACAATTAGGAGAGACCTAAGAGATTGTCTAGGACAACCCCTTCTAGTTATGAATGAGGAAAGAAAGTCCCAGATAAGAAATAATAATAATAAATGGCTTATTCAAGGTCACATGATGGCAGTATCAATACCAGAACCCACATGTCATGCAGATTATTACCTAGTAGATTGCTTATTTGTGCTTGGTTTGTGTGTGTGCAACTGTGCCCTGCAGTTTAGACTGTGGAAGTTCCTTGGAGAGTGGCATCATATCTTTTACTTCTCCTACCTTTTCACACTCTTCCTGCTATCTGCAAAGACTGACCAGTAACTACTGGACACGTCAGCAGTCAATAAATGCTTGTTGATTAATTGACATTTAAAAGGAAATTATGCTTGGAACTGTTCTGTATTTTGTTTTTGGTGGTAATTACAACCATAGGTATTTGTCAGAACTTGAACTGTACATTAAAAAGGGTAAATTATACTGTGTACAAATTTTTAAAATAAGGTATAATTCAAAGCAATTATGCTGAAGAGATCTATTTATTTGATAAATGTGGCTAAATGTATTACTGTGAGAAAAGAAATTTGGCCCTTTGAAAATAAATTTGTACATAATAGGCACTCGGTAATGTTAGTTTCCTTCCTTCTTGTGCACAAATGCTTCATGATTACCTGTCAAGACTGCTAAAGAAAGCATTCCTGCCCTAGGAGATGACTGGATCTCAGATGACTTCTAAGATCCTATGATTTCTTTGAAAGGTAAATAAATGACTATTTTGAAACACATGTGTAAAGTAAAATATAGAAGCGTTACTACACTATTCCAAAGGTGGGCCCCCTAGAACCTTAATTTTACTTCCAAAGACTTAGACTCAGGTATAAAACTATTAACCCTCTGTTAATAGAAATTATTTTAAAACTTAAAAAATAATACAAAAGGACGACCAAATGTCCTTTCGTTGTCATTCTGGAGCATTGACTGAGAGATGTGTGTCTATAACCCAAGTGTGTCTAAATAACCCAAGGATTATTTAGTTCTCTAGGGGATTACATCCTTGTTTGGCTTATTATTCACTAATGATTAGGATCCAGACTTTTTGAAGTGACATGTTAACTTAAAGATTTTTTGTCTGGTAGAGATGAAAAAAATTTCTGTTTGGTAGAAGAAATAATCCCAAAGACTATGGATTAACTGTCCTATAGTGCATTAACCACTTTTCTATCTAATTTGGCTATCTTATTCTAGCATTTTTACTTTCAGTATTTATATATACTGAATCTCTCAAATATTCTTTGAATCAGCCTTACATAATGCTGGGTCCCTCACTAATAAATTAGTCTTTGACATGTGTTCATTCTGTATTTGTATGTGAGTCATGTTCTTAATTTTGAAAATTATATTGTAATTATATATATTATACCCCGAACATCCTACAACATTGTCTGTGGACCATGTCCCATCCTGCACAAAGTCCCAGATATCTACTACTGACTGCTGGTTTTAATGCTGTAAGAGCACCTTGAAATACCTTTGTGATCATGCTGGTACCTGAAGAGGTCTTTTCAGGAAAAAAACTGGATACCTCTGCAGGTGCTCAAGAAAACTGCAGAAAGACTTTCTGGAACTACTCTCACAAAATGAGAAACTGATGTCTTTCCTATCATGTTACTGTTCTATCTATAAACCGAGAGGATGACATTAAGAACCTTTGTTTTAGAGATCCAGAACAAATAGACTCACACTGGGCCCTTCTTTCCTGTCAAACACTATTCCTGTAATCCGCTTTTGCTAGTAATGGCCATAAAATAACTATATTGGAGCAGTAAAAATTGATAAACTACCAGCTGCCTCAAAAATCTAATAGCTTTGGCAAAATATACTGCAGCTTGTTGTGATAGAGCCTCCTTTTCCCTAACACGTTTTATTTTAACACTTGCCTTTTCACACTACTGAATAGTATAATCAAATTAACAGATTCAGCAAATGCTCAGTGAGTTCCAGGCACTAGACACTGCTCAGCCCTGACTACCCTCACCCCCTTCCCCAAGCAGGCTCAACTAGTACTCAGTGTCAATCATTGGTTTGCAGTTGTCCAGGATGAAAATGGAGAATAGAGCCCAAATGGAGGGTTGCATTCTGCCCGGTCAGCACCCAAAAGATTTAAAATGGAGTCAAGCAAATGAATGGATCTCTTTCACATTAATAAAATTTAATGATCTACAACACCACTGAGTATGAAATGCATACAGATTTGAAACATCCTGAGAAACAGGAAGGGTGGGTTAAAACGTGGTTCACAAACAAACTGGTATTTATAAATATTCTGAATCAGCTTGACAACTTTTTGAAAGAGGTATGAAACAAATATCTTCCAATAAACACTCAAACTCAGAAATAATCGAAATATGGTGCCCGTTCATACAAAGACCAAAGTGACAAGTTCCCATGCAGCATGGGGAATCCTCTGCAAAGCAAGTCTGAACCAAAATTCTAAAACACCAAGGAGGAGGGGGTGAAGTGGGTTGAGGATATAGAACAGGAGTAGGAGTAATTTTTTCAACCTACTTTTACCCTGGTGATTATTAAAACAGAATTCTGTAATATTTCACAATAGAATGTTTTTGAAAAAATAATCTGTTTGGGCCAGCTTCTGCCTTGGGATGTAGGGAGCTGGAAGTAGTGTTGCTCTTACCCTTACAATTAGCCAAACTAAATTAAAATTCATGACTTTTATTGAGCCCATCAGAGGAGTATTTTACTCAAGTATTTGTTGAGAGGAGTATTTTGCTTTAATTTAAATTTGGTAGTTTGTTTTCTTGCTGTGGTGTTTTGAGAGTTTTGTTTTTTGTTTTGTTTTGTTTTGTTTGGCTGCACCGTGCAGCCTGTGGGATCTTAGTTGCCCGACCAGGGATTGAACCCACACCCCCTGCATTGGAAGCGTGGAGGCTTAACCACTGGACTGCCGGGGAAGTCCGAGAGTTTTTTTTTTTTTAATATTCTGCATAAAACTCCTTCGTTGGTTATGTGGTTTATCAGTAAATATTTTCTCTACATCTGTGGCTTGGTTTTTTATTCTTTTTTTTTTTTTTTTTATATTCTGAATAAAAATCCTTTGTTGGTTATGTGGTTTATCAGTAAATATTTTCTCTACATCTGTGGCTTGGTTTTTTATTCTTTTTTTTTTTTTTTTTGCGGTACGTGGGCCTCTCACTGTTGTGGCCTCTCCCATTGCAGAGCACAGGCTCTGGACGCGCAGGTTCAGCGGCCATGGCTCACAGGCCCAGCTGCTCCACGGCACGTGGGATCTTCCCGGACCGTGGCACGAACCCGTGCCCCCTGCATCTGCAGGCGGATCTCAACCACTGCTCCACCAGGGAAGCCCTGGATTTTTATTCTCTTAATGGTGTCATTCACCAAGCAAGATTTTAATTTTGATGAAGTCCAATTTATCATTTTTTAAAAGGACTCATGTCTAAGAACTCTTATATTAACCTTAGATCATGAAGATTTTCTCCTATGTTTTCTTCTAAAAGTTATGTAGTTATATGTTTTACATTTAGATATGTGCCTATTTCGAGTTAATCTTTGTCCATGATGTGAAGTTTAGGTGGAGATCTGTTTTTTACATATGGATGTCTAATTGTTCCCACACCGTTAGTTCAAAAGACTATCTTTCCTCCTCTAAATTGCTTTTGCACCTGTTTCAAAAATCAGTTGCCTGTATTTATGTAGGTCAATATCTTAACTCTCTTTTGTTCCATTGTTCTGTTATCACTTCATCAATACCACTGTCTTGATTACTGTAGCTTTATATTATGCCTTAAAATCATTGTGTTTCTCCAACTTTATTCTTCTTTTTAAAATTTGTTTTAGCTATTCTAGATCTTTTGCTGTTCTTTATAAATTTTAGAATCATCTTGTCTATATTTACAAAGAATCTTACTGGCTTTTTTGTTTGAATTAGGTTAAATCTAATCATGAATCTGATGACTTTGGGGAGAAATGACATCTTTAATATGCTGAATCTTCCACCACATGAATATAGCATATTTCTCCATTTCTTTAGATTTTCTTTGATTTTTTCATGGAAGCATCTATGTTTTGTAGTGTTCAGCATAGAGATCCTGTACATGTTTTGTTAGATATATACCTGAATGTTTCATTTCTTTGGAGCTGTTGTAAATGATATATTTTTTTAAAGATTCCGTTTCTAGTTGTTTATTGCCACCATATAGAAATATGATTGATTTTTGTATTGACCTTATATCCTGCTTCCTTGCTAAGCTGTTAGTTATAGGACTTTAAAAAAAATAGATTTCTCTGATATATTCTAAGCAAACAATCATGCTGTTTAGGAGTAGGGATACTTTCATTTCTTTCTTTCAATCTGTATACCTTTTATATATTTTTTGTCCCTTTTTGCACAGGCTAAGACTTCTAGTATGATGTTTGATAGAAGTGACGAGAGAGCACAGCTTTTTCTTATTTTACCTTTAAGTTCTTTATCAAGTTGAGGAAGTTCCCTTCTATTCCTACTATGCTGAGAGTTTTCTATTATGAATGCATTTTGAATTTTGACAAATGGTTTTGTCCTCATCAACTGATATTATCATTTGGTTTTTCTTTTTTAGACTTAATATGTTGATTACATTGATTGATTTTCAAATATTGAACCTGCTTTTCATTCCTGGGAGAAACCCCAATTGGTTGTAGGGTTTTATATATTGCTGTTAGATTTGCTAATATTTTGTTGAGGGTATTTGCTTTTATATTCATGAGGGATATTGGTCTATAGTTTTCTTTTTTGTATTGTTTGTCTGGGTTTGGTATCAGGGCTTCATAAAATGAGTAGGGAAAGATTCTGTCCTCTCCTGTTTTCTGGAAGAGATTTTTCAGAATTGGTGTTCTTTTCTTTTTTTAATTTTTTTACTTTATATTTAATAATTTATTCAATACTCATATCAATCCTATAAGTACAATACTATTATTTTCCCCTTTTGAACCAATAATGAAACATTCTGAAGCACAGAAATGTGAACAGTTTCCCAAGAGCACAGAATTAGTAAGTGGCTGAGCAGAGATTAAAATTCAGGAAGTCTGACTGTAGTCCCTGTGCCATAACCACTTGCCTATAAAATGGTGTTATCTTTTCTTTAAATGTTTGTTAGAATTTGCCAGTGAAACCATCTGGGCCTGGGCATTTCTTTTAAAAAAGATTTTTAGCTGTGAATTTAATTTCCTTAATAGATGGGTCATTATTCAGGTTACCTGTTTCATCTTCAATGAGTTTTAGTAGTTTGTGGTTTTCGAGCAGTCTGTCCATTTCATTTAAGTTGTCTAACTTATGTGTGTAGAGTTATTCATGGTAGTATCCCCTTATTATCTTTTTATGTCTGCGGGGTCTATAGTGATAATCTCCTCTTTCATTCCTCATATTGGTAATTTGCTTTTTTTTTTCTTTCTCAGTTTTGCTAGAGGTTTATCAATTTTATTGATCTTTTCAAAGGACCAGCTTTTGTTTTCATTTATTTTTCTCTGTTGTTTTCCTGTTTTCAGCTTCATTGATTTCTGCTTTATCTTATTTCCTTTTTCTGCTTGCTTTGGGTTTATTTTGCTCTTTTTCTAGGTTCCTAAGGGGGAAGCCTAGATTACAGTTGACCCTTGAACAACAGGGGTATGAACTGTGCAGGTCCACTTATATGTGGATTATTTTCAATAGTAAATACTACAGTACTACACGATCCACATGGTTGGTTGAATCCACAGATGTGAAAGTGCCAATACAGAGGAATTGAGGTTATGGAGGAACCATGGATAGGGAGGGCTGACAATAAGTTAGATATGGATTTTTGACTGTGCAGAGGTTTGGCACCCCTGACCCCTGATTGTTCAAGGGTCACCTGTATTTATATGAGAGATTTTTTCCCCTAAAATATCATTTACTGCTATGAATTTCCCTCTAAGCCCACAAATTGAGTTATGTTGTTTTTTCATTTTTCTTTAATTAAAAATATTTTCTAATTTCCCTTAAAAGTTTCTCTTTGATTAATGGGTTATTTAGATATATGATATCCAATAGCCAAGTATTTGGAGCTTTTCCTCTTATCTCTCTGTTGTCGATTTCTATTTTATTTCCTTTATGGTCAGGGAACATATTCTGTATGATTTCAGTTCTTTTATATTTGAGGTTTGTTTTGTGACCCAGGATGTGATCTATCTTGTTGAAAGAATATATATTCTGTGATTGTTAGATGGAGTGTTCTGTACATATAAGCTAATTCCACTTGGTTGATAATAGTGTTCAGTTCTTACATATTCTTGCTGATTTTCTGTCTGCTAGTTCTCTATATTAATTAGAGAGGAATGTTGAAGTCTCCAACTATAATTGTGGATTTTTCTACTTCTAATTTTAGATCTGACAGTTTTTGCTTCACATATTTTGAAGCATGTTGTTAGGTGTTTACACATTTAGGATTGTTAAGTCTTTGGGGTGAATTAAATAACCCTTTTAGCATTATGACATGTCTCTTTATATCCCACTTTATCCTTTCTTTTTAGTTTAATAGACATTTATTCTATTATTATGTATAGTTGAACAAGCTCTACACACACAATTATATGGTTTAAGACTTTTTTTTTGAGTGGGAAGAAATTTGGGTCTCAAAACGTTTTGCGAGCCTGCTACATGTTTTCTGGAAATCATTAAGTGGACCTTTCAAGACCCTTGAAGAAAATACGAGAAAAATTGGTTCAAGAAAACCAGCAATTAGATTTCAGAATTAACCTACCTGTTAAGATAGCAAACCAAGAATTGGGGCAATTCCTCTTCCATATTTCCTATACACTCAAATCCACCCTGGGAAACAGAACATGATGCAAGCAGAATGTAGTGGTATGCCCAGCCACAACTGGTGGCCTGGCAAGTTTGTGGAATGGTGAGGCTCTTGAGGGTAGTTTGAGCAGGGATGAGAAAAAATAACTGTAAACAACACATAAAATTGGAAACCAATTGAACTTGTATTGACACCAACTACATGACTTTTCTCAGTATCCTTATGGGAATGGATAATGTGGCTTGACCCAAAATAGCACTGATTAGACTTAGCTAGCAGTGTTACTTTTAAATAAAACCAACCCTGTTTTCCCCTCTGTGGTGGCTTAGAGAGTTCATAATGGTCACAAACTAATATTACAGATAAAACACTTAAAATTTTGATCCAAGCTTTTTCTGTCCTCCCACACTTGAAAGGTATCTGATGGACACCAATTTCCCAATCCTAGCATTACTAGCTTACAAACCTTAGGGCTAATTAACTCCCTTCTCATTTACCTAATGTTCAATTTCCATCAGTTTCAGTATACACCAGTGTAAATACCATGACTATTTTGCATGAAGTTCAGTATTCTACAGATCCCAGTCCTGGGAATAAACCAGTAGCTCCCATCTTTTATGTGAACATCATTGGTACCATGGAGGCCAAGGCAGTTTAATTTAGGTTAACCAGGATGTTTTCATTTGTAAGAGAACCCTCTTGCAACAGGTTTATTCAATTCTCTTAAAAATGGTGACACTCCTTTACTTTTCGCCTTTCGGAAGCAGCTGTTACATAAATGGAATATTAGATTAAGTCTAAAAATGTGGGCCCTAGTCAACTTTCATTGTTTTTCTGCGTATGATCATGATAAAGGATCAGGACATCCTTCACATTTCCAAGGAAAATCCAATTTAAACAGTTTGTCCTTGCCAAACTCCATAAAACAGCCACTTTAGAGTAAACCAGCAGAACATTGCACCACCCCAATAAAGCTGTAGGTTTCATCACATGCATCAACAAATCTACATGGCTAATTTCTGCACTTCTCTTTTCCAGAATTTATTTTACCCCTGTTGTACCAAACAGCATTTTAAACACGGACATATCAACTCCCTAATAAAGCAAAAACAAAAGCATTTCCCTTATTAGAAACAAGATACACCATCACTTAAAGTCTTCAAACATTATTGCACTTTAATTTTCATAATTTGACAATGCATTCAATGAAATAATCTGGAGACAACTAGTTTTAACAGACAAATTTAAAAACACCTTTAAGCGGACATGAATGTCCTAAATTGTTTATTAGGTAAGAATTTTACAAACATTACTTATATTAGCGGTAATGGTGGAGCTGGAGAGTATTGCGCCTTCTCCAAGCTGCACGGCGAGAACCACCAATAGTGTGATGGGACTTGTGGCCCTTTCCAAGGCCGCGGCTCCTTCTGCCTGCAGATGTCAGCCCCCA
This sequence comes from Neophocaena asiaeorientalis asiaeorientalis, assembly GCF_003031525.2. NCBI lineage: Eukaryota > Metazoa > Chordata > Mammalia > Artiodactyla > Phocoenidae > Neophocaena > Neophocaena asiaeorientalis. The sequence goes on along the minus strand of NW_020173113.1, from coordinate 149,957 downwards.
CATCTCCCTGTGCTTGTGGACTGGTTTGGTGATCCACTGGGTGACAGGGTTTCTTCTGATAGCTTTATGGAATGGATCAATGATGATAACCTCAAAGTAACCAACCCAGTAAGAATTCAGGACCCTTAGGGCCCAACAGTGACATCCAGTTCACTCCTTGGCAACAGAATGAAGGCTCCGAGCAAACTTGAGCTGGTTGACACCATGATGGAGAGGCTTGCTGTAGGTGGCACCATTAGGAACTGGGCATTTGCGGGCACCACAGCGCACATGAATCCGATATATGACATAACCTTGCTTGGCCTTGTAGCCCAGCCTGTGTACCTTGTCAGGCTGGGTGGGGCAGAGGGCCCTCTGCAGTGCAGAGAGCTGGCGGTACTGCCAGCAGTGCACCCTGAACAGAAAGCAAATTATGTGGGACTGCTTCTTCCTCCATAGCTCCTGGATGTACTAGCAAGTGCCCATCTCGGCTCACCTGATGGCTGCCACCAGACGGAAAGGCCCACTTTATCCTTGTAATTTTCTTTGCTCTGAATTCTTTCTTTTTTTTGGTGGTACGTGTGCCTCTCACCGCTGTGGCCTCTCCCATTGCAGAGCACAGGCTCCAGACGTGCAGGCCCAGTGGCCATGGCTCATGGGTGCAGCCGCTCCGCAGCATGTGGGATCTTCCTGGACCGGGGCACGAACCCGTGTACCCTGCATCGGCAGGCGGACTCTCAACCACTGCGCCACCAGGGAAGCCCTGAATTCTTTCTTTTGATCAGCATTTGCATCATATCTTTTTTCATCTTTTACTTTTCATCTACCTGTATCATTATATTTTAAATGATTTTCTTATAGTCTTTGTGGTGGGATCATGTTTTTTAAATCTGTTCTGACAGTCTCTGTCTTTTAATTGTATGTTTAGACCATTCCACTTAATGTAGTTATTGATATGCTTGGTTTAAACCTACCATTTTATTATTTCTTTTCTTTGTGTTATGCCTCTGTTATTATTTCCTCTCTTTTCCACTTTCCTGCCTTTTGGGTTATTTGAACATTTTTTAGTGCTCCATTTTAA
>NW_020173113.1:120258-148757 GCF_003031525.2 Neophocaena asiaeorientalis asiaeorientalis | reverse complement strand
TTTTTTTTGCGGTATGTGGGCCTCTCACCGCTGTGGCCTCTCCCGCTGCGAGGCACAGGCTCCGGACGCGCAGGCTCAGCGGTCATGGCTCATGGGCCCAGCCGCTCCGTGGCACGTGGGATCCTCCCAGACCAGGGCACGAACCCGCGTCCCCTGCATCGGCAGGCGGACTCTCAACCACTGTGTCACCAGGGAAGCCCTACTGTGATTTTTGAGTTTATCTCCTTGCATATCTTTTGTGGTTACTCTAGGGATTATAATATACATATTAAGCCTTGCACAGTCTGCTTAGAATCAATACTTTACCACTTCAGGAGTCATGCAGAAACCTTACACCCTGTAGGTCCCTTTACCCTCTCCCCTTTATGTTATAGTTGTCTTATATATTACATCTACACATACTGAAAATCCCTTCACACATTCTTATTGTTTTTGCTATCAGCTGCCAAACATATTTTAAGTAATTCAAGAGAAGAACAGTCTGTTATATCTACCCAAATTTTACAATTTATATTGCTGTTCCTTCATTCCTAATGTGCTAAATTTCTTTCTGCTATAATTTCCCAACTGGCTGAAGAACTTCCTCTAGCAGTTCTTTTAGAGCAGATTGCTGGCTATAAATTGTCATCCCTGAAAGATATTTTTGCTGGATATAGAATTATGTGTTGACAGTTCTTTTTTCCCCACACTTCAAACATGTTGTGCCATTTCCTTATGACCTCCGTGGTTTCTGATACAAGAAATCCACTGTAATTCGAATTGTTATACCCCTATAAGGTAATGTATTTTTCCTCTGGCTGCTTTCAAGATTTTTTTCTTTGTACTACGTTCAGCAGTTTGATTTGGATATGTCTGGAAACGGGTTTCTTTGGGTTTATTCTGTTTGGGGTTTTTCACTGCTCAGGCTATTCAAAGTCTCATAAATAGGCTCCGGATCCAGAAGAGATTGGAATAATAATGACAAAAAACTTCTTTTGAAAGTATCTTTGCTTTGTAGGGACCTGCACACAGTAGAAATAGAAATATTTTCTGTACATCCCAGACAGAATTTAATATTAGTAAATTATAGTTGTAACTCCTGCTCCCTTTCAGTGATGTGGAAGATTGTTGCAAATGGACTAGAATGGAGAGAATTGAGCTCCAGAGAGAATGAGTGAGTTTTGTAGTTTTACACACCTAGTAAGTTGCAGGTCTATAAGTTAGTGTTCAAGTTCTGTTTACACTACTATAATACGTTCCTATGCATTTATAGAATTTGTCCCTTCTCCTAAACTGAAACTTTAGCTTAAGTTAATGGTGAGATGCTCGTTTGAAATGTCTACTTTTTTTAAAAAAAATCAGGGAAAGTCTCATGTTTTAAATTCCTTCAGGGAGGCATTAAGTCTTGGTTTGAGCAGGGATTGGTACACTATAGCCTGCCCGCTAAATCTGTCCCACTACCTGTTTTCGTGCAGCCTATAAGCTAGGAATGGATTTTTCTGTTTTTAAATGGTTGGAAAAATCAAAAGAAGAATAATATTTGATGACATGTGAAAATTGTATGAAATTAAAATTTCAGTGTCTGTAAGTGATGTTTTTTTGATATTTATTTACTTATTTATTTATTTGGCTGCGTTGGGTCTTAGTTGCGGCACAGGGGCTCTTCACTGAGGCACGCGGGCTCTTCGTTGCAGCGCACGGGCTCTAGACCACACGGGCTCAGTAGCTGTGGCACGGGGGCTTAGTTGCCCCACAGCATGTGGGATCTTAGTTCTGTGGCTAGGGATCAAACCTGAGTCCCATGCGTTGGAAGGCGGATTCTTAACCACTGGACCATCAGGGAAGCCCCTATAAGTGAAGTTTTATTGGAACACAGCCATGTCCATTTATTTACCTAAATAAATGTCAGTGGTTTCTCTTATGCTGTAATGGCAGAGTTGAGTAGTTAAGACAGAGGCTGAATGGCCTGCAAAGCAAAAAATATATACTGTCTAGCCCTTTACAGAAAACGTTTGCTAACTCCTTGTTTAGAATAATGTCCAGTGAATTGAGTTAGGATGTCACTGATCTGAACTGTGTGAAAAGGGTAGCTAGAATTCAAACTTTGCTCTTTGAATAAGTGTCTTAGGTGTAAGAAAAGTAGAAGATAAGAATTATTAACTGATTACAGTACTAGTCTATTGACATGTATTAAATGTTTTCAGGTCTGCAGCAATATTCTGTTCTTTTGAAATTAGCCCTTCAGGGCTTCCCTGGTGGCGCAGTGGTTGAGAGTCCGCCTGCCAATGCAGGGGACACGGGTTCGTGCCCCGGTCCGGGAAGATCCCACATGCCGCGGAGCGGCTGGGCCCGTGAGCCATGGCCGCTGAGCCTGCGGGTCCGGAGCCTGTGCTCCACAACGGGAGAGGCCACAACAGGGAGAGGCCCGCGTACCGCAAAAAAAAAAAAAAAAAATTAGCCCTTCAGGAAATCCTACTATTTGCAACAACATGGACAAACTGGGAGGGCATTATGCTCAGTGAAATAAGCCAGACATAGAAAGACAAATACTGCATGGTATCACTTCTGTGTAGAATCAAAAAAAAAAAAAAAAAGGTCAAACTCATAGAAACAGAGAGTAGAATGGTGGTTGCTAGGGGCAAAGAGGCGGGAGAAATGGGGTGAGGTTGGTAAAAGGGTACAAACTTTAAGTTATAAGATGAATAAGTTCTGGGGATGTAATGTACAGCATGCACTATAGTTATCAATGCTGTATTTTATACTTGAAAGTTGCTAAGAGTAGATCTTAAATGTTCTCACCACAGAAAGGAAAAAAGGTAACTCTGTGTAGTGATGGATGGGAATCCTTTCACAATGTATAGGTATATCAAGTCAAGTCATCACATTGTACACTTTAAATATATTATAATTTTATTTGTCAATTATACCTCAATAAAGCTGAGGGGAAAATTAAATAAATAAAGGGCAAAACATAAAATAAAATTAGTCTTTCAGATCAGGAGAAATTGATTAGAAGAAAAGCCAGGACTGTTTCTGCCTGGTTGAAGAAGGTTGTCAGTTGGAGGCACTTGAGGCCCAAGTGTGAGGGGCTTAGGGAGGTTTTCTTGGCTGGACGAGGTAAAGGTCATTATTTAAACTTTGTTTTCCTGCTTCTCTGTTGGGCTTTTTACAGGTCTAATTACCTAGTTGACTTTCTGTAGGCTGCTTTTGTGAGTCTTTTTCTCTATGACTAGTGAGAGGAAATGGCTGATCACTTTTAAATGAAGAGGAAAGCCCAACTCAGACCAGGAACCATTGCCCCTCACCCCTACCGCTATAGGTGGACTTTTCCTTTGGGCTTATTGACCTACCTTGCCAGCTGGCATCAGAAGTCCATTGAGATGTACATGGCCTGTTTCTCCTAACCTCTTGCCTCCATCTCAAGGACCAAATGAGCCACATCTGTACTATGCATGAATTTAAGGATTTTTTTTTAGGCCCAAGTTAACTTCTGTTACGCATTGAAATTTAAGCTTCTCAAGTGGGTTGCCTATCATAGAGTTCCTGGCAACAACAAATTTTAAATGCACAATACACATTAATTTTTAGGGTAAAAATATTATTATCTTGGTTTGTAAACTTACCTTTTAGGTGACAGGAAAACAAATCTCTCTTTGTGCTATGCCTGCATATGTATTTTCTATACATATGTGTTCTATAATTATATATTCTCTCTTGGATCTACTACTACTATGAAATATAGCTGTTCTGAATGTCCTGGGCCACACCATTCTGGCGGTGAAAGCAGGGTCCGGATAACAGTCCCTCAGACTTTTGCCAGCTCTATTATAGTTCTCCAGCTTCCAGGGAAGTCTTCAAACATACCCAGTTTACCCTGGAGGTATCTGTTGTGTTTTCCTGAATAGGTATTCTAGAGCTCCAAGTGTTGTCTCCCTCCTCTCCTCTTTGCTCTTAGCACCTTTGGTGACCTCTGGGGCAGGGTCCTTGCTGGGCTGCTAGTGCTTGCAGCCCCTGGAGGCTGCTCTCCTGTGTTTGCACAGCCCCCAGTGCTGCAAATACCACTGACATGCCTGACTCTGTCCATGTGGGTGGCTCACTCGTACACTTCCCAGTTAAGGGTACTGGTGTCTGTGCTATGGACCTTGACTTTGACTCTCTCATCCTCCTGCTGCAGCTGGATCTTCTGGGGCTGTGGGGGCTGCATGTCAGCTTGTTTAGGTTTCTGTGGAAAGCCCATCTCTTACTGGATTCTGAACCACGTCCTTGAAAACTGAGCTTTTAGATTAACCTGAGTAACACACTTCACACCATTTTCTGAATCATTCCTCTCTCATACCTTGGGGTATTGCCACTAGATCAGTTGATGAGCTACCATCTTCTCTTGGGACTCCCTTCTTTACTAGGGAATTCCTTGGTCCCTCAAGAACCTAGATTCCTGGTAAGATAGGCTGCTCCTAGGTACACCTGACAGGTGAGAATCCAGCTGGTGTGTTAATCACCTTCTGCTCAAGTTAGGCCCCTCTGTGAGTTTATGTATATGTATTGATAATATATGCCCTATGGTGCATATCCTTGAGGAGATTTTAAAGCTGTGCAGCTGCTATAGGAAGCCCAGAGCTTAATTTCTGCCTTTACCTAAACTCTTGCATTCATCTGAGATGTTAGCATTAGTTTGGTCTCACTGCCCAAACATTCTGCCATGTACCACCTTGTGCCCACTTCAGGCCTAAGTGGTTGACCTAACTATCCAGTGTTGCTATTTCATAGAAGTTGACTCTCATTCTTCCCAAACCTTCATCTACTTTTGTATCCTATTCCAAGGATTGTTATCCTCCTTTTTCTAGTTTCTTGAGGCAGGAGCTTTGATTACTGACTTGAGACTCTTCTTTCCTAATGTAAGTATTTAGTACTGTAAATTTCCCTCTCAGCACTGCTTTAAGCTGTGCCCCACATATTTTGATATGTTGTATGTATTTTCATTTTCATTCAGTTCAGTGTACTTTAAAATTTTCCCTTGAGATTTCCTCTTTGGCCCATGGCTTATTTAGAAGTATGTTATTTAGTTTCCAAGTGTTTATAGAGATTTTCCTGTTGTCTTTCTGCTGCTGATTTCTGCTTTGATACCATTGTGGTCAGAGAATGCACTCCATATGACTTCAATCTTACTAAATTTGTTTAAGCTTGTTTCATGGCCCAAGATACGGTCTGTCTTGGTATATTTTCTGTGGGTGCTTGAAAAAAATGTAATCTTCTGTTGTTGGATGCAGTGTTCTACAGGTGTCAGTTAAATCGTATTGGTTGATTGTGTTTTGTTGAGTTCTTCTATCAATATGTCCTTGCTGATTTTCTGTCTACTAGTTCTATCAATTGTTGAGAGAAGAATGTTGAAATCTCCAACTATGACTGTGGATTTATCTATTTCTCCTTTCAGATCAGTTAGTTTTTGTTTCACATATTTTGCAGCTCCATTTTTTTAGTGCATACATATTTAGGATTGCTATGTCTTGGTAGATTGATCCTTCTATCATTATTTAACGTTCTTCTCCATCTGGTGATTATCTTTTTATTGATATTAATATAGCCACACTGCTTTCTTTTGAGTAATATTTATATCTTATATCCTTCTCCATTTTTTCCCACTTTCAACCTTTCCTTATATTTGAAGTGAGTTGTGGCAGACAACATATAGATGGATCATGTTTTTTAACCCACTCTGCCAATCTCTCTCTGTCTTTTAATTGGTTTATTTAGACCGTTTATATTTGTTGGTTATTCAGAGATCAATAAAATGTCTATCCATAGAATATGTTTTCTAGATTCATGTCTGGCTTCTTCATGAGTGACTTTTTAAATACATGATATAATGAAAAGCTCACTAGGTGAAGAGCCAGATGTCTTGGGGCGTAGGCCTTCCTTTGCTATACAGCAGTTCTGTGACCTTGGACAAATGATACTACACAGTTCCATCTAAAAATGCTCACTGAGTTTCTGTTGAGCACCAAGTACTGGGTTACGTACTAGAAACACAAAGATAAGACATGACACACTCTTTGCCTTCCCAGAATTTAGAGTCCACTGGGAGACATGTACAAATGATCAGATAATTACAGGGGATGAATATTATGGTAGAGGTTAGTATGGGCATTTTACCCAACTTGGTAGTGGAAGGGGGGGTTAGGTAAGGCTTCCAAGAGAGGTGATGACTGTGCTGAATTTTTTTTTTTTCTTTGCGGTACGCGGGCCTCTCACTGTTGTGGCCTCTCCCGCTGCGGAGCACAGGTTCCGGACGCGCAGGCTCAGCGCCCAGGGCTCATGGGCCCAGCCGCTCCGCGGCATGTGGGATCTTCCCAGACCGGGGCACGAACCCGTGTCCCCTGCATCGGCAGGCAGACTCTCAACCACTGCGCCACCAGGGAAGCCCCTGTGCTGAATTTTAAATGACCAATAGAGATTGACAAGGTAAAAGAGAGCAGAGGAAGAAAATTTAGAACATTTCTGAGTTTTTGTTTCCTTGTGTTCAAGGAGAGATTGGCAGTCCAATCAAGAAAAAATTCAGCCTCTCACCCCCAGAACACATATTTAATATTGTGTAATCTAGATATCCTCAGGCCTTGGTATCCTATGGCTCTATTTATACCCAAATTGTACGGTTCTTGGTTCTCTTGGCTCCTGCTGGACTTTCAGGCTCCAGCAAAGTATTCGTGCTTAGGTCTATAAGTCATCATGGGGTATCTTACATGTCTTCATAAATCAATATCAATTAAAGTCACTCTTCTCCTGTGCAAATTATTTATACAGTAGATGCTTAGGGTAGGTGGTAGGGAAAGGCGCAAATCATAGGCTTCAAAGGACTATTAAATTTATACTTTATTTGTCACATTTCTAATTCCTGTATTCATCCTAATGTTGTCTTCGTATATAAGTAAGTTTTATAGTATTTGTCTTCCTCTTCCTAAACCAGGTTCATATTTATTAGTAAGGATTAAATAAAATTTTCTAAAATAAATTTATTTATTTATTTATTTTTGGCTGTGTTGGGTCTTCATGGCTGTGCGCGGGCTTTCTCTAGTTACAATGAGCGGGAGCTACTCTTTGTTGCAGTGCGCAGGCTTCTCATTGTGGTAGCTTCTCTTGTTGCGGAGCACGGGCTCTAGGCATGCGGGCTTCAGTAGTTGTGGCACACAGGCTCAGTAGTTGTGGCACACAGGCTCAGTAGTTGTAGCTCATGGGCTCTAGAGTACAGGCTCTGTAGTTGTGGCACACTGGCTTAGTTGCTCCATGGCATGTGGGATTTTCCCAGACCCGGAATCGAACCCGTGTCCCCTGCATTGGCAGGCGGATTCTTAACCACTGCACCACCAGGGAAGTCCCTAAATAAAAATTTTTTAAAGTCCTTTAACCAGCTTAATCATTCTTACTCCCTTTTTGAGAATCCCTTTTCCATTGTCTATAGTTTTTCTAATAATTGGATGGATACATAGTGGTACAGAATACAGGAGCTACTGGGTAACCTCCTCATGGTGTTCACCAGTGGCCATGCCTTTTACGAGAGTATCTGGCTTGGGAAAACATGGAGAATAATAAAGAGTTGGAAAGCAAGACTTTAGAGTAGCAGGTAAAGGATTATGATTATTGACTCTGCAAAAGAAAAGATTGAAGGTACTCCTTCAGTACTTGGGACATTTTAAACAAAATTTGGTAGCGGCCAGTTATAATATGAGTACTAAAAATAATATAAGGGCTTTATTGCTATGATGGGTTTAGGAAAAGAAGGAAGTATTTCTAACAACTGTTGAGATGGATTCCAAGGGGATATAGTAGAATTTCCTAGTTGGGCCTGAGAGAAAAATTTCATAGTCTCCCTTTTAGGGTTTCAGGTAAATGTAGAGGGACTTAAGAGGCAGTGGGCAGGATTGGGAAGGGGGCATTCTTACATCATCACCCAGCCTTCCCTTGGAAGTAGCATGAACTAATGGGAAGGTACGTTTTGGGAAATCAGTCTATGGGTTAAAATCTCAGCTCCCTAATCCCTCACTGAGGCTCTTTTGTATAAATGGATAATATCGTGTGATAGGTATGATTACATGAATTAAAGTATGTGAAGCATCTACCACAGCAAAGGGTACCCTCATGAGTATAGTCCCCCATGGCGTTCTTTATAGTCTGTCCCTAGCTGGGCTCCCCAAACTCACCATTCATCAGTCTCTTATACCACTCTGTAGTCTACAGAGTGAATAGTCTAGTCTATTCAGAATTACTTAATTTTTGTCTGTTAGCTTGTTCATTTTATTTTGTTTTAAGCATGTTGTGCCCTTCCATGCTATCATGTGTGTTATGCCCTTCACCTTGGAGAATTCACCTTCGTCCAGGACTGGCCTTCCACTTGGTGGACTCTGAACCCCAATAAGGATGGACCCCTTCTTAGGGATTGACTTAAGGTCACCTAGCTCTTGAGATCTGACCTGTATAAACCAAGATGGCAATTTATTGATATATAGTGGAAATTCAACTGATTACATTTTCGTATGTAGTCACCTCACACCAGATTGCAAGAGCCAATTGTGCACATCACTGTCAAATTCCATGGCAAGAGACATCATCTTAATAGCTTGAAATTGACCATGGTGAGAGTATCTACATTTCAGAAAACAGTAAACTACAAATCAGAACTTTCCCCCACCCTGGGGAGCCTGTTGTTAAACATTTATCAACATACCACTGATACGATCTCTCTGTCTCTTTGGGTGAGTTGTATGGGAAGCCAAGCCATCTTCATAAGACTACTACATCATAAATGTGGACTTGGACCTGGGACTTTAGTGATGTGATTCTCATATTTGATGTTATCAGCATGAGACCTCTTCTTAGTCCTTTTCTGGAACTGTGGTTTTTCTGTTTTTCAGCCCAGAGGGGTGGATACTTGGACATGAGCTCCAACTTCTCTGGGCCATGCTTAGATGGTAACTTCTGACTGTGTGATGTTCCTTTTTTCAATCCTTTGGACTGATCCAACTTTTATTCTCATAGTCTTTTTCCATCCTAAGTAGAATATAAAATATAATTGTTTGTTTTTACTAAATTGTAGTCATATTTCAATCCTGCTTCCCTGAAATGAAGTCAAACCCACTTTTTTTTGCATCCATGCCACTCCCAAATTAATTGGTTGCGAATTTTAGGTGTTGATGAGCTTTTGGTCCCCTGTATAGGCAGTATGAGGGTTTGCCCCCATAAGTGTTCAGTCACATCCAAATGTGGGTTTCACTAGTCATTTCTCAGAGTAAGCACCTGCATTTTGCAGTTCTGAGTTCTTGAGAGGTCCCATACTGAGAGATCCCATGCTGTTTGGTTGGTCCACATCCTGATAATGTGTCACTTCCAACATGGAGTCTCCACACCCTCTCTGGATAGATTTAGTCACTATCCTTCCATGCTCCTAGGAAATGTGGAGCCTTCCCTTTTTCTGTTACAAAACCTATCACCCTGGGTTCTGGTAATTTGTTTTTCCTCTCCTTATCACTCCACCAGAGCCCTGAGCTCCTCGAAATTACAGGCCTTGCAGTTTTCTGTCCTTGTATCTGCAGTATTGAGCATGGTGTCAGGCCTGTAGTATCTTGCACATAAATTTGGAGTGTGGGTACATTAATGAATAACATTCTGTGGAATTAAAGGGAATTTGAAAGTTAAGTTAGCCTGTGGGAGTTTTTAATATTAAGCTCCGTAAGTCCAGATTTTACACTGTGAGTTAAGAATCAATTCCTGGACAGCCTTTTTGCCCCCTTTATAATATTTTTCAACTCCAGTAATTGCTAAAGTATGTGAAAGTGCTTTTGGGAAGATTCCTTATACAGGAAGGAGCACGTAAAGGAATGTCACTCTTGGGTCTACAGCTTTGTCCTGGAATTATGTGGGCAAATGAACTAATCCTACTATTTAAAGGATGGTTTCCCCTCTGTAGATAGACAGGGGCTGGCTTCTTTGATGCTGATTCATGAAATTCTGCCTGTTTAAAGTATGCCTGTGTTCTCTCTGCAGTTATTTTGCGGGCTCACTTTACTCACCGCAATTTTGACTTTATGTGTTCCTAGTCACTGCCAATGAAGATTCAGGTTAAGTACCAAGTGTTATTGATAGTTAGGCAGACAGGAATTCAGAGAAAGAGAAGTGTATATGCTAAAGAAGGATAAAGGGGGCAAAGGGGGTGGTGTTGGTAGTGAGCAAAGAGAGAAAACCTTAATTATACGTACGTATAGCATAAGGGACAGTCTAAAATATAGGTGGAAGTAGAATGTACCTGAAGAAAAAGTGAACACGTCATAAGTGCACAACTCTATTAATAATCTCAAAGTGAACACATCCATTTAACCAGTGCCCAGGTCAAGAAAAAGAACATCACCAGCACTTCAGAGGCCCCCTTCCTGTTTCCTGGCAATGTCTTACTTACCCCTTCCCTCTACCCTAGAGGTTACCAAGTTACTGCTATCCTGAATTCCATCACTATAGATTAATGCTGTTTTTTCACTTTGCATAGATGGAGAATATATATATCATACAGTTTTTAAAAATCTGTTATACTGTGATGAGCATGTCTCATCTGAACATTCTCACACATGTCTTTTGAGGAACAAATGTGTGCATTTCTGCTGGATATATAACTAAGAGTGAGGTAATAGCGTACGCATATGTTAAGCTTTAGTAGAGGTTGTCAAACAGCTTTCCAAAGCTGTTTATACTAATTTACGTTCTTGCCAGCAATATACAGAAGGTACCATTTGTTCACATCTTTGACATCACTTGTATTGTTAATATTTTGAATTGTAGCCATTCTAATGGATAATAGTGGTATCTCATTGTGGCTTTATTTCATTTTTAGTTGAGATATAATTTGCATACAATAAAATGCAAAGATTTTAAGAGTACAGTTTGAGTCTTTTTAAAAAAATTAATAAATTTATTTATTTATTTATGGCAGTGTTGGGTCTTCATTGCTGCAAGTGTAGCTGCAGTGAGCGGGGGCTACTCTTCGTTGCGGTGTGTGGGCTTCTCATTGTGGTGGCTTCTCTTGTTGCGGAGCACAGATTCTAGGGGCACAGGCTCAGTAGTTGTGGCTCGCAGGCTCTAGAGCTCAGGCTCAGTAGTTGTGGCGCACGGGCTTAGTTGCTCGGCGGCATGTGGGAATCTTTGCGGACCAGGGATCAAACCCGTGTCCCCTGCATTGGCAGGAGGATTCTTAACCACCGCGCCACCAGGGAAGTCCTACAGTTTGAGTCTTGACAAATGTATATACCCATGTAACTTACACCCCAGTCAAGATATAGGTGATTTTCTGTCACCCCATAAAGTACCTTTTCATTTGATCCTCTCCAACCAGAGGCAACCATGATTCCAATTTCTGTCACCATAGATTAGTTTTGCCTGCTATTGAACTTTATGTAAATAAAATCATACAGTGTGTAAGCTCGTGTTTGGCTTGTTTTTGGCTTATTTTGTTCAACATAATGTTTTTGAGATTTCATCCATGATGTTGTATGTATCAGTAGTATATCCTGTTTCATTGCTGAGTAGTTCATTGTATGAATGTACCAAAATTTGTTTATTTGTTCTCCTGTTGATGGACATTTTGGGTTTTTTTTTTGAAGTCTTACAGTGGTTTTTAATTTTTACTTCCCTGATGCCTAATACTATGGAACATCTTTTCATAATTTATTGCCATTTGATATTCTCTTGTGAAGAGCCTGTTCAAGACTGTTGCCATTTTTCTTTTGAGTTGTTTGTCTTATTAATTTATTGGAGTTCATTATGTAGCCTGGATATGAGTCCATTCTAGTCTGAGAGAGTCTTTTCACTCTCTTAAGAGTATCCTTGTTACACATTTATACAAGAATGTTCATAGCAGCTTTATTTGCAATAACCAAAAACTGGAAACAACCCAAATGTCCTTCAGTAGGTGAATGGTTAAACAAACTGTGGTACATCCATATAATGGAATAAAAGGAATGAACATGGAACAACTTGGATGGATCTCAGGCGCATTATGCTGAATGTAAAAAAGTAAGTTTATATACTGAATAATTTCTTTGATATAGCATTCTTAAGATGACAACTTTATTGAGGTATAATTTCCATACCACAGAGTTCACATGTTTCAAACATACAATTTAATGCTTTTTAGTAAACTTACCAAGTTATGTAACCATATCCATAATCCAGTTTTAGAATATTTCCATCACTCCAATAAAAATTTTTGTGCCCATTTGCCATCAGTCAGTTCCCCTCCCCTGAGCCCTAGGCAACCACTAATCTACTTTCTGTCTCTATAGGTTTGCCTTTTGTGGACATTTTGTATAAAAAGGATCATACACTGTATGCTCTTTTGTGTCTGTCTTCTTTCATGTAGCATAATGCTTTTGAGGTTCATCCATGGATGTGCCATGTATCAGTAATTCATTCCTTTTTATTGTTGAATAGTATTACATTATATGGATATACCACATTATGATTATCTATTCTCTGTGGATGGACATTTGGGGCGTTACCAGGTTCTCATGAATAATGCTGCTGTGGACATTTATGTACTTGTCCTTGTGTAGGCATATGTTTTCATTTCTCTTGGGTAGATTGCTAGGAGTAGAATTGCTGAGTTGTGTGGTAAATTTATGCTTAACTTCTTAAAGAAACTGCCAAACTGTTTTCCAAGGTGGCTGAACCAAGTTCTAGTCCCGCCAGTTCCTGGAGAATGTTCCATATTCACTTGAAAAGCATGTTTATTTTGCTCATCTTGGGAAGAGTGTTTTGTAAATGCCAACTAGGTCAATTTTTTGGTAGTGTTGTGTGAGTTTTCTATATTCTTGCTTGATTTTCTTTCTAGTTGTTCTGTTATCAAGAATGGGATGTTGAGCTCTCTATTAGTGTTGAATTGTCTGTTTCTTCAGTTCTTTGTCTTTAGTTTTCAGCAGTTTGACTATGATGTGTCTGGGTGTGGATTTCTTTGTATTATGTTTGGTATTCTCTCAGCTTCTTGGCAATTTTCATCTGCTTTTTCTTCAAATGTTTTTCGGCATCACACTCTTTTTCTTCCCTGTATTGGATTCCAGTTACACAAATATTAGATCGTTTATTGTTATCATACAGGTCCTTGACACTTTGGTTCTCCCCCCGAATCTTTTTTCTTTCTGTTATTTAAATTGGCTAGTTCGTTTGTCTATTTTCAGTTTCAGTGCCTCCTCCATTCTGCTATTGTGTTCTTTCAGTGAATTTTTTATTTCAGTTATTTTATTTTCCAGTTCTAAAGTTTTAACTTGGTTATCCTTTATATCTTCTCTTTACTTTGCCAATAACTTTCTATTTAAATTTATTTCAAGAGTGTTCAAGTTTGGTGATTGCTCATTTGAGCATTTTTGTAATAGCTGCTTTAACCTACTTGTTAGATAATTTCAACATTTGTGTCATCTCACTGTTGGCATCTGTTGATTGTCTTTTCCCATGTGAGTTGGCATTTTTATTTTTTATATACCGAGCGACTTTGGATTTTATCCTGGACATTTTGAATATTATGTTATTAGACTCTGGATCTTGTTTCAATCTAGTGGAGAATGTTGATTATTTGTTTAGCAGTCAGTTGACCTGGTTAGGTTCATACTGCAAGTTCCAGCTCACGTTCTGTAGTGGGCTGTAGTTCCAATATGAGTTCAGTATTCAGTGCCTTTGCAGTGTTATTCAGATCTGTCCCATGTGTGATGACCACTGGTCAGGTCTGAGACCTGAGTGTCTCTTAGCTCAGTTCTCAAAGTCTTTGACATGCTAATTAGAATCAAATCCACATATGCCCAGATGGAGGGTGATCACAGTTGTTCATAAGCAGCTTTATGGGTTTGCTTTCCTGAGGTCTTCCCTCTTCGTTATTACCATGGTATTTTATGGTTTTCTAGAGCTTTCCTTTTCGGTCCTCCAGTCAGAAACCACCCGCTTTCATGATGCACTGCCTCTGGGGCATAAGGGACAGGCAGACAGAGAGAGAAAGAAAGTAAGAAAAAACAGTGGAATTTGGCTTTGCCCTTTTGGAGCTTGCTATAGTTCCACCGAATGGAATGGAATGTTCCTTTCCCTCGAGAGTTTTAACTCCTACAGTCAAGTCTCCCTCTGCCAGTCAGTTTCGTTGCTGTTGCCACAGCCTCCACCATGGGATTTTCTGGACATGAGAGAAGGGAGAAAAAGGAGAGAAAACCCCAGGGGATTTCCCCCGAGTCTCTCTTGAGTTTTAGTAGTTCCCTTTTCCAAAAAAAGCACCTTGAGCCAGAACATGTGCTCTAAACACAGTGCTCACTTTCACGTTTTGTTGTGTTTTCAGGCCAGAGAATACGGGAGGAAGAAAAGTAGTAAAGTCACCACCAGTTCAGTTGTACTAGGCACCCTGATATTCTTCCCTGATTCATCTGCTGATAATATACTTTAAAGAGTTCTCTAATAGCTACCCAAGCATTCTGTACAGATTTTAGAGTTGCTTCCGGTGGACACAAAGGTGGATGTGTTGATTCCATCTTACCTGCAACCAGAAGTCTTAACTGATATTTTAAATGATGTTTTGGATTGGCTTCCTCAACTCCCCAACATATTTATATCTCTGAAATAGTTTCAAAGATGCAGTGTTTGGTGTAGTTAAGTGGACAAAAGTTCCTAAGTATAAGCAGAGGAGCTGCAGTATTGGCAGAATAATGACCTCCTGAAAAACAAAGCCACTTTTCTGAAGGCATACATGGTAATCTCATCCGGAAGCACAGTTCTTTGTCCTCATGCAGCATATCATTGACCTCCTTGTTTTCCTTGGCCCTGCCTCTTTGTCACATTCTCTTACTTCTGCCCTGCTGTTTTTCAGTAACCTTTGCTCCTCAGGACTTCATTCATCAACTCCTTTCTCCTCCTCCTCCCTCCCGTTTGTCTCTGGTTTACCCTACACTCTCTTCTTCCGAACATTACATTCTTGCGTTTTATCACCAGACTCTGTCTTCCAAGGATAAATACACTGCTCTGTGATGTCTTAGGATGTAAGTGCTTGCACTTGAAGGGTGGAGAAGCTAGGCTGGGGAGGTGGGGGGTGAGTAATCAGCTTTTGCTTATAGATTAGGGCCAGACCGGAGTCCCTGCAAGGCATTGTGGTGGTCTAGCCAGCCGCTCTTCCAGCATATTAAGGCTTTGTGAGGGTGGGGCCCGGCCATGTGAAGCTCCAGCACAGCCAGGAATATCGGTCTAGAAAGAAGGTAGTATTCAAGCCATACTAACCTCATTAACTTGAGAATATATCAGGGCCTTCTGAGCTGTTTTGTTTTGTTGTTAATTGTGAAATTTAATAGGAAGAAACTATTAAATAACAGTTACTTTTATGCAAGTATTTCCTATTCTTAGTTACGGTGGTACAGAATCACTGCCAGAAGGAAATCCTAAAAGGGCAAAAACACATGGACAAAGCACAAGTTTTTATGTTGCAGCATGCTTTCAGTATTTTTATGGTGGAAACATAATGTTCCTTAAAAACCACAGTGGGCTTCCCAGGTGTCTCTTCAGATCCATCAGTTTCCAGGCATGCAAAAGCTGCTCAACTCATAACCTTCTGGGCATATATTAACTATGTATAGATAAAATTTGTAGGTATTCAAAAGATATGGTACCTTTTGGAAAGAAAATCCTCAGGTACAGCATATTGTCTCATTTACTCCCACTAAAATTCATTATCTTCTTGTCTGGGAGCAGGGCAGCAGCAGGGAGCTCCCTGAGTTCTGACCCACTGTTTTTATGCCAGACTGGCCCTCCTCACACAAGGACAGGTCAATGATAGTCTTTTCCACTGCTAAGATTTTTATTTTTTCAGGTCAGTGATACTCTTTTCCACTGATAAGATTTTTATTTTTTCTTTTGGCAGTAGCCAAAGCAACTAGTTGTAAAGAAAACACACTCATTATTCTTACTCTTTCATTTTACACAGTAATACTCATTTCAGTGGTATGTTTCTGTGGAGATCTCTTTAGCTATCAGAGCAATTTGACTTTGGTACTGGAAAAACTTAAGTCACAGAAACAGTGATTAAACAGGCAACAGTTCTACAAAGAATACTGATTTAATTATGTACATAAGGTCAACCAAGGCATGAGAATTAAAGTGAGATTTATTTAAGGCCAGTATACTGTAAACACCACTCCCCCCAATCCTGCGACTATAATAACTTTCAGGCCCAATTAAGTGAATTATTCCTCATTGATTGTGAAATATTCCCAGGTAAAACCATTAAAGGCTGTGTTGATTTCGGATTGTTGCATTATTTCTTAAAGCTTGTCTTGGGATAACTGCTGCATTTTCCAGAGTCTGTGAGCTCTAAACTGTGAGGTGCTGGCCTAACTTTGATGGAACCTGAGAATTGGAAGGACCTTGGGGATCACCAAGTCCAGGTACCTTCCCAGTGCAACAATCCTCTCCACAATATTCTGTCAGACAGGCAGTTGTCTGACTCTTTACCACTTTTACACCCAAAGAATATATATTTTTCCTCCATACATTTTTGATGCTACTCACTCATCTTTCCATGATAGGTCATTCTTTATTCCCAAGCCAAGATATGCCTTCTAGGGTCTCTCACCATTGTTCCCAGCTCCTCCATTACCACGCAGAGCAAATCTCCTTTGTCCAAAATAGTTAAAGCCGTCTATTTTCGTACTTCCCCTTTTTCGCATCTGTGATCTTCTCAGGCTAAAAAAATTCCTGGTTCTTTCAACAGCTTAATTCAAGGCTTTTTAATGCAGTGGAAAATTCAAAGAATAATATAATGAACACTCACATTCTCCACCAGCCAGAATTATCAACAGTTAAGATTTTGTCATATTTTTCTTCTTCTTAAATAGAGGAATTAAAACATTACAAAAATGGTTATTTCCGCTTTGATCACCCCTTCTAGTGTCCACCTCCTCCCTCGCAGTGTCATGCATATATAGGTGTGTATAAACAACATATAGATTTGTTTTAATTTACACAAATGGTGTTATTATGGGTGTGTCTATATGTTTTGTCCATACAGCAAATGTCTTAGATCTTTTCATATGTTTTGTATTAATCTTTCCATACTATGTATTGTATGTCATTATATGTATGACATAAGATATTTTGGCTGTCTGCCATCTGGGCATATGGTCGGATTGTAGTTCTGCCTCTTCTGAAGTTAGGTGTGGCCATGTGATTTGCTTTGGTCAATGAAATGTCAGCAAAAGTAACGGGTGCACTTCCAAATGGAAGTTTTAAGAGCCAGTATGAGATTTACCACATTTAATTCCCCTGGCAGATAGAGATGAGGTCTCTCTGTCAGCCTGGGTCTGAGAATAACTACTTGAACTTTCCTGCCAACTCACTTTTTAAGCATGTAGCATAGGAATAAATAGACTTTGCTTGTATTAAGCCACTCGGATTTTAGGTTCCTTTTGTTAATTTGCAAACTTAACCCATCCTGATTTATAAGTAGACCTACATCATTGTTTTTAGTGGCTGCAAAGTATCCCCGAGTGTGAGTAGACCTTATTCTGTGTAGCCATTCTCCTACTGACAGAAGAAGCTTAAGGACTTCCTGAATTTTGCTGTTATAAACAATTCTCTGTTGGTAATTGTATAAATTTGTGAGAGTTTCTCCAGGATGTGTATCTAGAAGTAGGATTGTTTGGGTCACAGCATACGGATATTTTCAGTTTTACAGGATTCTGTCTTTGCTATCTAAAGTGACTATATCAATTTACATTCTCACCCTTTCAACTGTCATTTGTGTGACATGATTCCCAAACTTTTTACTAATCTTGGTTCCCATCTCTGGATTCACTTTTGTCAGTCATTGTTTCTCTGTGATACTCAGACTGGAACTTGGTTGTCCTGTTGTTGTCCAACTGAGGTAGATGATATATTTCCAAATTTAGCCCAAGCTGAGTAGCTGCATCACCCTGGGGTATTTGCTGGCATAGAAGACTGAACATCTATCCACCTGTATTTAGGAGTTTTTAAAATTGTAGTGGCTTTACATATGTTCTAGTTAAATTTCATCCTATTTTTGCTTATCATATTAGCTTTTGAATTCTCCCCTTTACTCTAATGTCACCCTTCCTAGGTCAGTAATCCTAGGTTCATCTACATTACTGATCAAAATTTTGATCAGCACAGGGCCAAGGGCATAGCTCTGTGTCCCACCATGAGACACCTTTTAGGTTTACTTGTCTTCAGGATTCTTCATCTTATCAAGCGGAAAATCCTGGTGGCCTTTGTCAGCTGCACCACATATACTCTACCTATAAAGAATTATCCCAATAAATGAATTGAGTGACTGGAACAGAAAGGAGTCTGGGGTAAGTTGGGCGTGTAATAATTTTAGAGAGCCTATCCTGGCAGTTAGTGATTATCAAGTGCTTATCCAACCAGTGCTTTATTAATCTGATCTAGAATTTAGTTTGGAGTGAGATTTCAAGCTTTTTATTAGTAATGATTATGCTCCACCCCTTTGAAAATAAGGGAGATTTTTTGCCTCTCTCCAGTCTGTTGGGAGGTCTGGTTTCTGTGAGTTTTCATAGATGAAAGGAAGTGATTCTGCTGTCATAGCTGCAAATAGTCTTTTATTCCTGGGGAGAGGAACAAGGTGGTTTTTAGGATTATGAGCAGCCAGGATGCTTGTGCTCTACTCCCCAGTCAGTGTCTTTTCTTCCTGCACCAGAACCAAACCTGTTCATAGTTCTAGGAATTATAAGGATTCCCTAGGCCAGTAGCTCAGGTCATTACAAATTAGACTTGTTGGTGGTCTTTCTCTTGTTCTTTGGGACCAACTACATGTCTAATTCCTGTTACCATTTTTGTATTAGGATTCTTAGTTACATGTGTCAGGATCCCAACTCAGATTAGCCTAAGAAACAAAAAGAAAGTTTACTGGTAAATGAATAGCCCCATGGACTGCTGCCTTTAGGAATGGCTGCATCCTCTCACTCATCACATCCCTGATTCTCCTTCCCTCACCTTTGCTTTCCTCTGAGTTAGTTTTGCTCACTCTCAGGCATGCTATCTGCAGCAGATGCAGTGCTTCTTTTCCAATACTTCTGTCAGAACCTTTGGATGACTTGTTGATTTAGCCTGGTTCATATACCTTAGCCCCAGGAGGTGTGTATGGGCAGAGATTGCCCTCAACCTGACTACATGGACTGAGAGTGAGCCCTCATTCACTCCTCTTTCATATATTTGCCGAGTGCCCACTGTATGATAGGCACCATATTAGGCTCAGGGGTTGTTATTACACTGAACAACATAGTCGTATTGATATAACATAATCAATATATATATTGATCAAGATATAATCTGCCTTCTTGAAGTGTATAAGCGTTTAAAAAATGGACTTTAATGTGCTCACAATAATAAAGGAGAAGTTACTGGTGCTGGAAAGCAAATGACAGGGGTTCTGACCTACTCTGGGGCAGGTTAGGGAAGCCTGCCCTAAGGAAGTGTTTTTTGGATTGAAATCTGACATGAGTATGAGTTAGCTATGTGAAGTAGGTAGGAAGGTTGATGACAAGCAATTGGGGGAGGGAGGTGGAATGTACAGAGCCTTGGAGGTAGAAGGGGACATATTCCAGGTGCTGAAAGAAGGCCAGTATGTTTAGATCACAGAGACTGAAGGGGCAGAGAGGCACATGTGGGGCTGGAGAAGTAGGTTGGTACCACTTGAGCAATGCCTCATGGCTTGGCAAGAGGTTTGGAAGCCATACATATAGCCCTAGTCTATGTGGGTAACTCACTTCCTAAAAACTTCCTTAGTCTAGTTAATTAACTAGCCAAGATCACCCACCTGGTTGGAATTTAAATCTAGGAGCACCACAATATCTGTCACATGTCCAGACGTGGCTCAGGCATTGCCTCTCCCAGGAAGCAGTCCTTCCTGCCAATGGGAGAGGGTAGGTGCCCCTCCATTCCTACTCCCTTAGTACCCTGCTCAGAGAACTCTCATGGTTTTATTTACCCCATCCAAGCCTGGGCAAGACATGTTGGTGCCCAGCCAGGCTAATGATTGGCATCTGTGCAAAAAAATGTTGTCATAGCAGGCCTGTCTTTGAAAGGTCCCTTGGCTGGCATCTGGAACTTGACTTTCAGGGGGATTCCCACCATTCCCAGAACTGATAAGGGTGGCTCAATGTGCCTGAACTGTTTATATAAATAGTGCAGTTTCTGCTGAACACTTGCTTTCCTTCTTGAGGTCTAGAATTTTGATATTGCCAATCAGAGGGAGCCTATGTGACCAACCTCCAATCAAAACCCTGGGCACTGAGTCCCTACTGAGCTTCCCTAGCGGACTATATTTCATGTATGTTGTCACAACTTGTTGCTAGGGAAATCAAGTGTATCCTGTGTAACTCCACTGGGAGAGGACTCTTGGAAACTTGTGTCTGGTCTCCCCTGTATTTCACCCCAGGTGCCTTTTCCCTCCACTGATTTTGCTTTGTATTTCTTCACCGTAATAAATCATAGGCGATGAGTGTGGTTATATGCTGAATTCTGTGAATCTTCCTAGTGAATCACAGAACTTGGGGTGGTCTTGGGGACCCCTGACACAGCACCCTTGCAAAACCATTCTTAAGTACTTTTCAACACTTATTTTCAAAGGAGAGAGTGAGCCTGGTGAGGAACTAGGGCAGAGAAAGGGGCTCTCTGGTGGTGGCACTGATTCTCCTCTCCTTTTGTGCAGTCAGCTTTGGTCCCAAACTTGTACTCTCCACTCTACTAAACCTCAGTCTTGCAGAGGCCTACAAGGGAACCTTTGAGCACTGGGGAGCAATGGAAAGGTTTTACACTAAGGAGTCATGATCAGATTTGCGTTTGGGGAAGAATTAATGCCCGAGAATCGTCATGAGAATTTGTGAGGAGAGTTTGCTTCACCAGAATACAACTATCTATACAAAGCCACTATCATAAAAATAGTGTGGTAATGGACTAGAAATTTGATGTAACAGCCAGGTTTCCCAAATTTCAGCCCAAGTTCCTTCATCAAACCTTTATCGAGTTCTTTGATGAGTTCTGTAAGAGTGAACACGTGAAACTCAGTTCCTTCTCTGCTTTACTTCTGAGACAGGTCATGCAAAAGCAAGCATCATTTATACCGTCTTCAGTGGAACTCTCTGAACTTGTTTTTGGGTGGTTGGGATGCTGTCAACTGTCAAAGTAGGAATGTGGGGTTCTGAATTCAGAACGTGGCAAAAAAAACAGTAAGTAAATAGTGAACTCTTTACCAGTCTCCCTCCTGTGAATTGCTGATATTTCAAATCATTGCATATTAATAGCTTAGGGGTGATTTTGGCACTTTTGAGTTTTACAGTTTTTTAGTTGGTAAAAATATTCCTATTTCCACAATCTGCCACCATTGTTTTGTCTTCGTTTGCATGTCAGGGATGATATTTCCTAAGGGAAAACTTAATTAGACCGTGCAATAATCTTCTTGGAGAAAGAAAATTGGTTATTTAAAACACTAGATGAAAGATCTTAGTTTTTTTTTTTAAAAAAAAAAAAAACCTTTGAAAGAGGAAAACATCCTGTACTGAAGGAACAGAGGTGGGATGATGGAGTTCTGCTGTCCCTGTTTTGCATTTCTAACAGTAAACTTGAAAGCACAGGATCTTCTGACCACTGAAGCTGAAATTATGTATTCACTGTTTCCCATGAAATAACATTTACCATTAAAAAGAGATTGCATTTATATTTGTCTTGGGTAAATTTCTATGCAGAAAATTCTAAAATTTTTAATGCAGAAATTCATAAGTTCAAGACCTACATGAGCACACAAAAGCATTACATTGATTACATGTCCGTGTATTGGCTGATTCCTGAAATGGTGTCTCAGAAGGATTAAAATTGAGCCTCTGTTCTGAGCACATGGGGTTGACTGTGGCTTGGGAGTGTGCCAGTTAGTCGTAGCACCTGCGCCTCCTCACAGGGTCTTGTTGCCGCTGCCCAGGAAGATGGAGGGTAACTGCCTCACCACTCCAGCCACAGATGCAAGGCTAGAAATCCTACCTAGGAGCCTTCTTCTCCTGCTCTGATTGACAAGAGACCCAGAGACGATAGTCTAGCCAGCTGGCTGCAATGCTGGGGCAGGAAAAGCAGCAAAAGTGAGAATAAAATCAAGTACCCCCACTCCCAAGCCCACACTGATGATAATGATCAGACGCCTTTTTGTCAACAACCTCATCTTGCATTAAACAACATTCAGGAATCCTGGGTGTGATGGCCTATTTGCAGTGTGTAAACGGAACATGGGCAGAGGGTGGTGCTCAGATCTGACCTAGAAATTTGAGATGTAGGTGGAGAGACCTAACACCCCGCTGGGGACTCACAGGCCAATTACCTTGAGTCTGGTAACTGGAATACAACTCCTAAAGGAAACTAGGTGTTTTGAACTAAGAAATAATGTATGTATAGGCGAGGCTTCATGTATTCTTTCTTTGTTTATTATAAGTCCTCAAAAGTTCATAGGAATTAAGGTTTTCCAGAGTGTGTGAGGGCTTTGGAGACAAAAGAAGAGAAGCAAAGGAAGGAGCCTTTTGTTTATTTTTGTTCGTGAGCAAAATCCTGCAGTATTAGACTGAACCATATGAAATTGCTGATACTCAAACATTTTTACCTACAACAATGGCAATTTCATATGGTTTAACCTAACACATCTAATTTCACCACACAAATGCTTTGAAAATATTCTCAGCTTATTATTTTTTTTGGACTTAACTTCACCAGAGGGGGAAGGATCTCATAAATTCTTAGAAAGTCTTTTCTTTATAATTTATGACATTAATCCTCACTTATCAAACGTGTTTTTTAGCAGCTCTATGGAAGTATAATTGATATATAAAAACTGCACATTTTCAGTGTATGCAGTTTGATGTGTTTGGACTTAATGCATATACCCATGAAACCACTACAATCAAGGTAATAGCCACCTCCAAAAGATTCCTTCTGCCTCTTTTTTTTGTGATAAGAACACTTAACATGAGATCTACCCTCTTAAATTTTTAAGTGCACAATATGGTATTATTAATAGACACTGTGTTGTATAGCAGATCTCTAGAACTTACTTCATCTTGCATAACTGAAACTTTACACTCATTGAACAATAATTCCCCATTTTCCTCTCTTCACAGTCCCTGGCAACCACCAATCTATTGTCTGCTTCTGTGAGCTTGACTATTTTAGATATGTCATATAAGTGGAATCATGAAGTATTTGTCCTTACTTATTTCACTTAGCATAATGTCCTCCAGGTTCATCCATGTTGTTGCAAATGAAAGCATTCCCTTCTTTTTTAAGGTTAATATTCCATTGTGTGTATATAACACATTTTCTTTATCCATTCATCTGTCAAATGGACATTTGGGTCGTTTCTATATCTTGACTATTGTGAATAATGCTACAGTGAACATGGGAGTGCCAATATCTCTTTTGAGATCCTGACTTCAATTATTTTGGATATATATGGCCAACAGGTATATATATAAAGGTGCTCAACATCACTAATCATCAGGGAAATGCAAATCAAAACCACAATATCACCTCACACCTGTTAGGATGGCTATTATATATTAAAAAAAGGTAAGTGTTGGTGAAGATATGGAGAAATTAGAACTCTTTACTCCCACACTGTTGGTGAGAATGTAAAATGGTGCAGCCGCTATGGAAAACAGTATGCAGATTCTTAAAAAATTAAAAATACAGCTACCCTATGATCCAGCAATCTCACTTCTAGATATATATCCAAAAGTAGTGTTTGTTTTTAACTTGGATATTCTTGAGAGAGAATCCCAAAGAAAACCAAAACCCCAAGGCCTGCTGTCTTAAATACAGTGGCATTGTGATCAGTGGTCTAGATAGACTGGAGTAGCCTGGAATTTTTAGTTCATTTCTGGCTCAGTACCTGATTCACTGAGCTTTCTTAGGCAGTCATTAGGCCTGACTACAAATCAGTTACTATTCCAACATTTCATAATTTCATTCTCAAAATGCATGTGGGAGGCTAGTTACTTATTCCCTTGCTCAGAATGTTTTTGGGGCTTTCCTTTTTGGAATTACCTTTAGAGCCATATACTAAGCCACACAAGGAATTGGTTATTCACTTCATTCATTCAGTAAGTATTTATTTGAGTTATTTACAATGTTGGGCATTGTATCAGGTACAGAGACAGATGACATGGACATAGAAGGTGGTCCAGGGAAGGAGTGTGAACAGAAGCATGTGTGCAGGAAAGCACCAGGACATGTGAGTGAGGAGCAGTGAGTGGCTTAGCTTCCCTAGAGAAGAGACCATGCAAGGAAAATAACACTGGAAAGGTGAGCTGTGGCCACATTGTGGCTTAGCCTAGTATCCAAGCTTAGCCTTGGATACTAAGCCTAGGAGTCTGAAATTTGTGCTCTGAGCAGTAGGGAGCCATTGAAGGTTTTGTGCTTTTAGAGTTTTAACCTGCCAGCTGATGACAGTAGAATTGGAATTGTAAATCAGTCTTGCAGTTTATTTTCCCAGCTTGTTACTGACTAAAACTGGTTTTACACACCTCAACTGCATGCCCATTTCAATGGACTTTGAATAACATTTGATTGTTTCCAAAAGTGAAATTCACTTTCAAAGGAAGAAAAATTGCTTCCATTGACCTTACTCAGAGAAATATGATACACCAAAGGGACAGAAAGCAAATCAAAGTAGAAAATGTCCTAAGTGTTTTGAGGAATTGCATTTGCCTCAGAGGGTCTCTTGGAAGTCAGCCGGTAATTGGATGTGTGAATTCTGGTATATTTGGGGTTTTTTAAATTACTTCATAGTTACATACATCTGTGTAGTTAATCTTTTGAGTTGGTAACTGCCCTGTCTTTACTGGAATGCACTGAAGAGTAACAGTGTGCAAATAGAGGATGGGGATTATAACTAAAAAGAATAGGGATTCTAATGGCAATGCTAAGTTCTCTTCAGGTGAGATATTAGCAGTGTCGGACATATTAACTAGTTAAATGGTTAACTGCTGATTGCAGGTGCCACTGCCTCTGGTCTGAGGAGGTACCTTATGGCTACCTTGGCATCAGGTAGGATGAGAGACTTGTGTATGCAACAACATTTGTTATTTGCATGGCCGTTATTATAAATTTCTTCTTTGGGGTCAGGTGTTTGACCCCCTCTGTGATCTTGGCATTAGCTAGAGTGCCCTTCTCAGTGGAGCCCAGCAGTAGTGCCTGCTTTGGAGAATTATTCAATGTCTAAAGTGATTCAGTGTAGTAGGACTGTGGTGTGTGATGAAATTTCCATTCTATATTTAATCATTAAAAACTGACTTCTAAATTCTGTCAATTAACTCTTGCTGTACACCTAGCCACTTCAAAAGTTAGTGGCTCAAAATAGTAATTATCTATTTAGCTCATTATTCTGTGAGTTGGCCATTTGGGCTTGGTTCAGCTGAGCAGTTCTGTTCTTAGGTGGTCTCCCTTATGTCTGTGGTCAGCTACAGGTCAGCAGGGAGCTCTGCATTTGAGGTTGGCTGGCTGCCAACTGGGACAATGGTAGAGGGTAGGAGTACTGGGCTATACATCTGTTTTCCTGCAGCAGGCTAGCCCAGGCTTGTTTTCATGATAGCTGGGCAGGTTTCTAAGACTGAATAGAAGCAGCAAGGCCTCTTGAGGCCTAAGCTTAGAACTGGCACAGCATCACCTCTGCTGCATTTTCTTGGCCTAGGCAAGTCATAAAGCTAGTCCAGATTCAGGGAATGGGAAGGAGCTTCAAAATCACCTTGAAAGGGCATAGATAAAGAAGACGGAGAATTGAGACCATTTTTGCTGTCTATTGGACAAATACAGATTACTCTTCTTAAAGGCTTCAGTTACTCCTGTAACAGTTAAAACTCATGTGTTCTGTATAATCACATAATTCGTATTCACAGGGTTAAAGACTTTAATTTCATTCTTTTACATGTAGCTGTCCAGTTTTCCCAGCCCCACTTATTGAAGAGAGCCTCACATTTTAAATCAAAGTCACTAACTGGACCCTTTCTACTAAATGACATGAAGAACATAAATGGAGATTTAAAACAAAGCTGTAGATTCTTTGACACTAGTCTCATCAGGTGGTAGGGCCCATGTCTCCTTTGAGTTAAATCTGGGTGGGCTTGTGACTGCTTCAACCAATACAACAGAGTATGTGACTTCTGAGACTAAGTTATAAAAGGCAGTGCAGCTTCTGCCTTGTTCATTAGAACATTTATGCTGGGAACCCTGAGCTGCCATGTAAGAAGCCTGACTACCCTGAGACTACTGTGCTGAGAGGCCCTGTGTGGGCACTTCAGAGGTACTCTCTGCTAAGCCCAGTCATCCCTGTCAAAGGGGCCAGCTGAGTGAAGTGAAGAATCCTCCAGATGATTCCAGCTGTTTTGAGTCTTTGCAGCTGAGATCCCAGACATCATGGAGTAGAAAAACGCCATCCTTGCTGTTTTTCACCTGAATTCCCGATTCACAGAATTTATGAGATGATAAAATGATGGTTGCTTTATGCCATTATATTTTACAGTGGTTACATAGCAATTGATAAACTGGAACAGAATAAATGAATGGGCATGGCTGTATTCCAATAAAACTTTTTTCATGGACACTGAAATAAGAATTTTACATAATTTTTACATGTCATAAAATATCCTTTTGATTTTTTTCAACAATTAAAAAATGTAAAGGCCATTCTTAGCTCATGGGCCATACCAAAAACAAGCAGTGAGCTAGATTTGGCCTACAGGCCATAGTTTGCTGACCCCTGCTCTAAAAGATTATGTAGTACTTGTAAAATTTAAACCTAAGGGCTTTTGGCCAAGATGGCTCTGATTTCATGCTTCAAACTCATATCTCCTCTCTAAATAAAGTGATAATAGATAAAATAAAAAATTAGAAAGACATATCTGTGATCAAGAAAAGGTATATCTTGGGGCTTCCTTGGCGGCGCAGTGGTTAAGAATCTGCCTGCCAGTGCAGGGGACGCCGGTTCGTGCCCCTGTCTGGGAAGATCCCACATGCCGCGGAGCGGCTGGGCCCGTGAGCCATGGCCGCTGGGACTGTGCGTCCGGAGCCTGTGCTCCACAACGGGAGAGTCCACAACAGTGAGAGGCCCGCGTACCGCCAAAAAAAAGAAAAAGAAAAGATAAATCTCTGGACCAGAAACAGATCAAACAGTTAAGTGGAGATTGTTAGTCATGGGCCACTATTTACTGATGTACTGGACTCTAGATCCAGAGAAAGGTAGAGATGGCTGGGAATTGTATTTCTATAGACAATGGAAATCAAAGCACTCACTGATTGGAGGAAATGATCCCTGGCTGTGCAAAGTCAAGGATTGCTCATGAACAGAGACGGAAAAAGATGTTACTTATATTTGTAGTGGCAGGCAGGAGAGCAGAGAGAGACTCGGGGCCAGATGCAAATGTATTATTGGCTTACTGTCTAAATCTGTACTTTTATCCCTATTGGTAGGATGGGATTGAAAATGCTGGGAGGAAGCAGCTCTCAATGGAGAGGGTGAATGAAGAAGGAGGGAAATGAACTTCCTCCAAGGTTAGCTTACAAAGTAAAATTTCAAAGTGAGAACAGTTGTCCAAATTAGCACCCAGCAAATAAATTTACTCCCAATGAGAATCATTTTAGAGTAACTTTAAAGTTTATTTTCAAAGAGCTAAAGCAAGAATAACTTGCATTGTAAGTTTTTAAAAAATCTAGCCATACCTGGTAGGAACTCATATTCTAGTTGGAGATTTTTAAATATATATCAGTGATTACAAAATCGTTTATGTTAGTGATGGTGCTGTACACAGCCCATTCAGAGCATACTGCTGTTGAGATCGTCAAGGGGGTGAGTCAGACAAGAGAGGCTTTTTAGAAGAGGTGACATGTTTGCTAAGCCTTATAAGGATGAGTTTATGTGTTTGCAAAGTGAGGAAGTTAGAAGAGCGCCTTCCAGGCAGAAGGGATAGTATGATTATATAAAGCATGCAACATGGGTGTGGGAACTACAGAGGTTCACCATTGTTAGAGCATAAAACTGGAGCATAGTGTGTTTAGGAATAAAGCTGCAGAAGTAGGTGTAGCTTGACTGTGGAGGTTGGCCTTGATGAGGACCTTAATAAAGATCTAGGAGCAAAGGGAAGCCATTGAAGTCCCAACAATGAAGGGGCATGGTCGAATTTGTGTTTCAGGTAAGTTTCTGGCATTTGGGTGGAGGGTGAACTTGAGGGCAACAAGATCAGGAGCCCCAAGACCAGTTAGGAAGCTGCTGTTGCAGTCTCAGTTTCAGGAGATGGTTAAGTCCCAACCTAGGAAAATGAAGGCTAAAATGGGATGGGACTATTGATTTAGAAGACTATTTCAGACGTTAACTTGGCAGGGTTTGATGAGGATGTTCCAGGATGAGAGAAAGGAAATAGTTAAGAGAATTTTTCAAATTTTGTAACTACATAGAGGGTGCCAACTGAGAC
>NW_020173113.1:105619-120207 GCF_003031525.2 Neophocaena asiaeorientalis asiaeorientalis | reverse complement strand
TAGAGGAAGAAAAGGATATTAGGGAGCAATACAGGGAACCCGGAAAAAGCCCTTGGAAACCAAGGCAGCTGTTTCAAGAGGGATAGTGGGAGGGAGGGACTGAGTGATCAGTATGTCAAATGCAGCATACAGGTACTTAGAGACGAGGGTTGGGAAATGTGCACAGACTGATGACTTTTTCAAGAATTCTGTAGAAGGTAATTGAGGAGTGACTGAGAGCAAGGAAGGGAGGACAGACCATAGACTACATTTTGAGGAGTTTGCAAGAGAAGAGAAAGAAGGAAATTAGGTATTAAATAGAGAAAAATTATGTAAGGTCAAGAGATAATTTGGGAATAAAGGTAGGGAGGTAACAGGTAAAAATTAAAAGGTAAAAATTAACAGGTAAAAAAAATCTGTTAACAGGTAAAAATTTAGTATGAAGGCAGATTTTTTTCTATTCATAGAAAGTTATTCTTTGTTTAGAGCTGTCTAAAAATTAGAATGGATTGCCTTGTTAGATAGTTGCTCCCTGTCACTGGAGTGGTCGAATAGAGATTAGATGTTTTCTAGTCAGCTGTGTAGAAAGATATGTTGGTGAGCGTCTTTGGGTGTTTTAGGCTCTGTTCAATTCTCAACACTTTGCCCAAAGTTGATTTAAGCATTATAAACTAATGAGTTATTCTGTGGACTTGTGTTGCCTGGCAGCTCTCCATAGATTGATCAAATCAATGGGCCAAGTTAACTTATGTGCCTTTGATCTTGAAGGATGAAATTAAACTGCAGATTCTTAGATAAGAAAATATTGAGTCTCGGTGTCCAGGAACGTTTCATCACTATGACAGTCAACCATGGTCTGGGTCCACAGGTATTTTTGACAAGGTAGTCACTTTCCACACACAACAACAGAGCCTTTATTTCAAATTTTTGAGAGTTTTTTTTTATCTGTCCATCATTTTTGTAAAACACTGTTACTTGGAATAATTAAAATAGCACTGAGATTATAGGAGAAATGGATAGAGAAGAAAAATCTGTTTCCTTTTCTCTGTGATTCATATTCCTATATGGATGCTTTTAGTTTACATAGAAGTTTGGTTTTTTAGGGCCAAGAGGAGATAATTAGTTTCCATCTCTGCTCTCTAGTCCTCATCTTAGATCTTTTAGTGGTCCTTTTGGGTAGCATTTAAAACAATTCAGGGGTAAACTTTGCTGTTTGTCTCAAATGACTACTTATCTGTATCCAAATCTGGCTTCCTGGGGTACTGAAGCATGAACAGCATAAATTACTGAACTCAACTAATTCTCAGAAAGCCACATTTTAGTCAGTACTTTCCAACTTTCTCACTCATTTCTGTTACAGAACTAACAAGTGGTATAACTAATTAGTTAGACTTGTATTCCCTTTCAAGTTATACATTTTAAATTCTCTCTGTTAACCTTTTGAAAATGCTAATAAGTAGTAAAACAAATCCATACAGGGAAACTAAAAAATGCAAGTACTGGAAAAAACAGCTCCCCCGCCCCCAAGAATAAGCACCAGGTGTGGTGAATATTTATCTTTTAAGGAAAAATAGTTGCATCCTTGTTACCAACTGACTTTCCTTCTTGTGGCCGGTGGATAGGGGAGCAGCCTCCCAGTTAGTCCCAGGCCTGTAAGTTTTACCTGTTTCTTAGCCTGTTTGTTTCCTTGCTCTGGGAGAGTGCAGTAAGTGAAAATCTCACAAGTCCACAAGTTGATTCTTTTCCTTTCACAATTTAATACTTTCCGAACATGTTAAGAACATGAATAACAATGCCCTTTTAATCATATACTTACTTTTTAACAGTTAAAGTTTTTATTTTGAAATAAAAGATTTTGAGATAGTGTGTCTAAATTTAGAGAGGAGTTGCAAAAATAATATAGAGAGCAAATTTCCTGTTCCAAACAAGATGGAGTAGACACATTTCACCATATTCCAGTTAAATGCAACAGTATAGGTAGTTTAAATGTAAATAGATGGAAAAAGACATACCATGCAAATGCCAATCAAAAGAAAGCTGGGGTGGCTATACTAATATCAGATAAATTAGACATCAGAGCAAAGAAAATTACAAAGGACAAAGAGGAGCACTACATAATGATTCAAAGGGTCAATCCACCCAGAAGACAGGGCAATCTTAAATGTGTATGCACCAAACAACAGAGCTTCAAAGTACATGAGGCAAAACTGAACATAATTGAGAAATAGACATAAATCCACAGTTATCAGTGGGAACTTCAATAGCATTATATACTTACTTTTCAAGTGCACATGTAACATTCACCAAGGTAGACTATATCCCAGGTCATAAAACAAACCCCAACAAATATAAAAGAATTAAAATCATACAGAGTATATTCTCTGACCATAATGGAATCAAACTAGAAATGAAAAACAGACTACAGGAAAGTCTTCAAACACTTGGAAATTAAACAACACACTTCTCATTAATCCATGGGTCAAGGAGGAAGTCTCAGGGAAATAAAAAAATACACTGACCTTAATGAAAATGAAAATACAGCATATCAAAACTTGTAGGTTGTAGCTAAATCAGTGCTGAGTGGAAATTTATAGCACTAAATGCTTATATGAGGAATAGATGAAAGGTCGCAAATGAATAATCTAAGCTTCCACCTTGAGAAAATAGAAAAAAGAAGAGCAAAATAAACACAGAGCAAGCTGGAGGAAGGAAATAATAAAGAAGAGAGAAGTTAATGTAATTGAAAACAAAAACAGTAGAGAAAAACAATGAATCCAAAAAAGATGGTTCTTTGAAAAGAGAGATTCTGACTTAATTAGTAATGGGTGCAGTTTGGGCATTGGGATTTTACAATCTCTCCAGGTGATACCAATGTTTAATGGGAATGGAGAACCTCTGCTGTGGAGGCCAGATAATTTTCTCAGGGTTTAACCGGTGTTGGCATCTATGGCCCTCCCCTTTCATTTCTCCTGAGGAAAATTTGTAGTCGTTTCATTTTCTCTCACTTCTTGTTGCCCTCACAGTCAGTGCTGATCCTTTCCCTTGTACGTTAACTTCCCTGCCTGACTGCCCTTTTGCCATCAGTATAGCCCTGACCAGAGGTGAACTGTTCCCAACTGCAACCCCCCTCCACTTCACACCCACACCACCTTGATTGATTTGGGATTAACCCCCAAAACCCCCTCTGATTGGTTTGTCACACATCATTGGTCACCAGCTTTAGGCTGTGATCACCCAAGCCATAGTAACAGTGTGTCTAGTGCACCTGGTCTTGTGACCCTGGCTTTGAGGGAGCCGAAGGACTTGGTTTTTCCGTTCTGGTGGCCAGTGCAGTGCCTGCCCTTTATTAACACACTATTAACAGTTGATGTACGGTGGATTTGCACTTGCTCAGTAAGTTTGGGGTTGTTTGTTTGACCTTACATGTGAGACCTGTTATTGTTTCTAAAACCTGGGATAAAGATATTTTTCTCCTAATAAATTCTGATGATCACTTTAAATCAGGTAGATGTTATTGTAAATGTATTAGGGGTACATGTGCCTAAATTTCAATGTGGAAGCAACTCACAGCAAGAGATAAGACATAATGGAAATCATTATTTTTAAAAAATTGAGTTTCTATCTGGAGAAAAAATTATGTATTTCATAGTAAAAGCTATTCTTGTTGATTTACTTTATTCTTAAGAGGTCTTATTTGCAAATGGTATTTTATCTTAAGAGGATTTATGCTTTGTACATATATCTCTATTCTTAAGATGCCAAGCCTGCTTATTTATCTGGGTAGTTGAAATTATTGAACATATGTATATAAATCAAAAAGAAAATGTAGGGAATTCCCTGGAGGTCCAGTGGTTAGGACTTGACGATTTCACTGCCATGGCCCAGGCTCAATCCCTGGTCAGGGAACTAAGATCCCACAAGCCACGCGGCGCAGTCAAAAAAGAAACAAAGAAAGGGAACGTACTGCTAATTTTTAAAAAATTATTAGAACTGGGGCCTTTTTGCTTAAAAGGCATAAAACAAATTTTAATTTAGAAAGGGTCTAGGACCATTAAAATTTGTCAAGATAATGTCACAGAATAGGCCACCCAAGCTGAAACCTTCCAATGAGGTCTTTATTAGCCAAACAGTGGGCTGAGAGATTGGGAAGGAGGGAGCGGTGTTAGGAAAGTGATAATTCAGTTGTATGCTTCCAATTTTCAGTATTCTTTCTTTCATTAAAAGAAAGGTGTCTTGTAGTTTAGACCAGAGGGTGACAAGCTATGGCCTGTGAGCCAAATCTAGCCTACCACCTGTTTTTGTATGGCCTGTGAGCTAAGAATGGTTTTTAACATTTTTAAGTGGTTGAAAAATGAAGAATAATATTTCATGACATGTGAAAATGTGAAATTTGAATTTTAGTATAATAAAGTTTTATGGGGACATAGCCATGATCATTTGTTTATGTACTGTCTGTGGCTGCTTTCATGCTACAATAACAGATTTGAGTAATTGCCACAGAGACCATATGGCCCACAAAGCCAAACATGTTTGCTATCTGGTCCTTTACAGAAAAAGTTTGCTGAACCCTGTTTTAAACTCCCTTCCCAATGTGGCCTTCCCATGCAAGATGATTTCTACTCAGGAGGTTTGAAATTCCTAAATAATTTGTTAACATTAAAGAGGGTAAGCCTGTTTCCTGGCAACAGGGATAACTGTGGTTGACATAGAAATACTTGACTGAGTGGCAGGAACCTACCTAGGTAAATTGGTATTTTCTTCTTTTTTCTTTAATGCTTTTTGAGGGCTTTGGGAAAGAGTTGACCTCCAGACTTCTCATCTGGTCATGGGGGACTCATGAGTCACACGATGTGTCTTAAGTTTTAAAAACAAGCTTTAAAATGACTGAGATGAAGGCAGTCTTCTTTTAAAAAGTACAGAAAAGTTCACCGACTCCAATTTCTGGTATCTCTTCTTTTTTAAAGACAAAGATTTGTGGGGGGTAAGGAAAAGCAGTAAAATATGTAGGATATGTTCTTTTCCTTCTGATTATTTTTTGTTTACTCAATTAAATATTTATGGTTTTAGTTACTGGAGTACTGAAATGTGGTAAAGATAAAAGATATTTGAGGTTAACAGGCTTGAAGGGAAGTTTTGTTTCCACAACACTGAAACAGTGATAGATTGAATTGTTTTGTAGAGAGGGGTGAATTCTGAATTAAAGCATAGGCAGTGGACTCAAATGGTCTCAGTGTGGAGAGGGTTAGTATTGTTTACCCCAGAGCAGAGGTAATCAGCTCAAGAAACACATCTGTAGTATTTATGATTTCTGTTTAAGGAATAGTTTGGGAGTTTCTTTGCCCACATGAGCAGGAATTGATCCTTAAGAATAAAAGAAGTGTGCTGCTCTGGTCTGACCAGTGGCCTAACTCAAACGTCTGTCTCTGTTAATGGCCCTGAAGGGTATTTTCCTGAAAGTCTAAGGGAGCTGGACTTTTAGATGCTTCTTTACTTAAGGATTACTTCCAAATACCATCATGGATTTATCCTCCCTGATTTTATCTCAGTCCTTCTTGAACCTGTTTACATTTTCATTCTGTTCCACTTCTTGAGCTGATGAGTTCTCTAAGTTCCCTAAACATTGCTCAAAGTCCTGCTTTCTTTCTGATAAAATTGCCTTTAGGTTACAGGGATTGCCCCTTTGTTACTTTAACTCTGTGATTGGGTGAATAAAGTCAACAATTTCCACACTCGTCTTGATTCTTATCGATTTCTGCTTCATTCTTTTAGAGCAAGATTTCTCAACCTTGGCAGTATTGACATTTTGGGCCAGATAAATCTATGCATTGCAGGATGTTTAGCAGCCTCCCTGGTCTCTACCCCCAAGATGCCAGTAACGCTGCCCCTTCCCAGTTGCGATAACCAAAAATGTCTCCAGATATTGCCACATTGTCCCTGGGGAACAAAATTGCCTTCAGCTGGGAACCACTGCTTTAGATATTTGTCTTTTCCAAACTGTAGGGTTTTGTGCTTTTGGGACTAACTTTATAAATATGGAGGCTCCTCTATCCAGTTGATTGTATTGTGCTTTTCTGGGTTTTTTCCAGCTCTGGTTGATGTCCATCTTGAACGACAGTGACAACTACTTTTCATAGTTTCAGTTTTTTCAGGTCAGCTGCATCGTTTGTGAGTGGTGTGTGGAACAAATACCTTGAAAACTTAGAAGTTTTTTTCTAATTATAAATGTCCTATGTGTGTACTGTAAAAACGTGGAGAATGGAAAAAATTAGAATGTTTTTGTCACTCAGAAAACTTCAGTGTTATTGATGCAACTAATGTTAGTAAATTGGTTTATGGCCTTCATTATTTTCTATATATTTTATTTCATAGGTGCAATCTTGCTATAAGACCAATTTTTGTACTGTTTTTCCACTTAACATTTTTATTTATTTATTTTATTATTTATGGCTGTGTTGGGTCTTCGTTTCTGCGCTAGGGCTTTCTCTAGTTGCGGCAAGCGGGGGGCACTCTTCATCGCGGTGGCGGGCCTCTCACTATCGCAGCCTCTCTTGTTGCAGAGCACAGGCTCAGTAATTGTGGCTCACGGGCCTAGTTGCTCCGCAACATGCGGGATCCTCCCAGACCAGGGCTCGAACCCGTGTCCCCTGCATTGGCAGGCAGACTCTTAACCACTGCGCCACCAGGGAAGCCCTCCACTTAACATTTTAACATGAATGTTTCCCTGTGTACCATGTTTAAATAATTGAGTGAAATACCATAATATTAATATACTTTAAGTATTCCTCTTTTGTTTGATAGCTAGGTTTCATCTATTGTTTTTTTATTAGGGAGTTTTAATGAACATTTTGTTCATAAATCATTTTCTGTGTTTTGGATTATTTTTCAAATATGAATGTTGGAAGTAGAATTCCTGGATCAAAGGGTATGTATATGTATAAAGTAGAGCCTTAGATTATTTTTAAGTTGCTGCATGGCCCCACAGATGGCAGTGAATAGTGGCTCCTTGAACTGACCATGCATTTCAGAAGTATGTCTGGTGGGTGTATAGAAGGAAAGAAAGGGCTGTGTTTGAGTTAATCACTTTTCCTGCTGCCTGCTCTTCTGTGGGAACATTAATGGGGAGTCAAGTAGCCACCAAACCACAGACTTAGATTCCAGTCCCAAATAATCCTAGTTGGGTTGACTTCCAGACAGTGCTCCTTTAAGGGGGAGTTTCACCCGAGGAAGGCATTTACTTTATACAGTTGTCTTTTGCCTGGCTTACAGTCACTGTTAAGATTAATCAGAATGCTGTTAATCATTTTGGTTGAGATTATAGTAGGAATAAGATCTGAAAACCGCCTTCAAATTACTGTTCTCAAGGGTGCAAGGTAAGGGCTGGTGCACATTTCATTTCTGCCAAAACAAAGGAATACTCATTGTGGGAGGTAAGGAAGAAAATAATGTCATTGTAAAGTCTGCACACTGAATAGAGGACTAGAAAATAAACAGCTGAATAATATATCCAAATGTAAGGCAATGAGGTACATCGCACTGTACTTATTTTTGGTTTTGCTTAACAAAAAATTTTATTCTAAAGTACTTTTTAAAGGGTACCACCAAATGAAGTTTCACATGTTGTCTTTAGGGGTGCCTGGAAGCAGAACGTGAGACCGTATTTGAACGTACATGATTTGTTGAGGGACTGCTCTCAGGAGAAACTTATAAGGGAGCAAGGACAAGAAGGCAGGGAAGAGGAAGAAGCTAAAGTAAGGATATAGTCTAGCGTTAGCCTGTTTTGGTTAGGGGCATGGTTGGGGTGGTGTAGAGCTACTGGCTGCCCCTGGGAGGGAGACAGGGAGAGTCTAATCTCCCTGGCAGGACTCCAGCCCTTGGGGAAAGGGACAGCTGTGAGCCATTAGCAGCCAACAAGCAGTACCTGGGAGATGGGTATGCTAGCTAGTAAAGAGGATGTGGGTGGGGCATGTTTACTTTGTGCAGGACACTGTGCTGAGACCTGGGAGTAAGAGATGAATGTAACATAGTTCCTGCTTTGAAGATGGTTGTGGTCTTGTGGCAGGGTTGACCATGTAAAGAATATTTACAGTGCAAATGAAGAGCATTTTACATGGACAGAAGCATGTATAGAGACTTGGATAGAAAGCAAAGGAGCAAATAATTGTGAGAGAGGCGTATCTGGGGAACCTCACTGAGGAGATCTAACAAATGGATCGGACCAGGTTGGGGGAAAATGGGATGGTCCGAGTAAACAATCAGGGGACTGTAGGCAGAGGGAAGAGCCCTGTCCAAAGGCTGGCAAATATGAAACAAAATGGTATGTTCATGGAATCACATGAGGCATAGCATGTGCAGGAGGCAGGGGGGAAGCAGCTGATGAGGCCTGACAAATTGGAGCCGGAACGCTGTGGGCCTCCAAGGCTATGCTTAGGAGTCTTGGGCTTAGAAGGGGCAGCATTCCTGCTGTTAACCCCCCAGCCTGCCTCAGGTCTCAGGGTCAACTTGGAGTGCCCTGAGCTCTGCCCTCTGGTGGCCATGTAGCTCCAAGCATGTCATTTAAACACTTCTGAGCCCCAATTTCATCTGTAAAATGGTGATAATGATGTTTATAAGACTGTTGTTGTGATTAGAAGTAATAAAGACAGATCTAAAGATTTGCCATCATGGAATTATTCTGCTGATATTTACTGTTCTTTGTCATTTTCCTGTAGTAATTAAAACAGCAGTGCTGTCACAGAAATAAATCAGTGGACTTTAATAGCCCAGACCCAAAAATTTGCTTGCTTTGTTTTCTTTTCTAAAAAGTATAAGCAACCCAGTTTCCAGGACTGGTGTTATTGGTGTTAATCTGTTTCCTAGGCTCTTTATTGATAATAAAAGATTTTTTGTTTCCATCTATAGTAAAACATGACTGTTACTGTAATAGTTTAAAAACCACCAGATTTGGGAATTCCCTGGCAGTCCGGTGGTTAGGACTCGGTGCTTTCACTGCTGGGGCCCCGTGTTCAATCCCCAGTCGGGGAACTAAGATCCCACAAGCCCGTGTGGCGTGGGGGAAAAAAAAAAGCACCAGATTTTACAGATTCTTAAAAATCGGCACCTCCCTCAGTCATGAACGGTTTGGTAGCTCATCTAAATAAGAGAATATTATAGAAAATGGGGACACTCTTTTAGCCAGAGTTCATAAGACCAGAACTTCAGATGAGAGGAGTATCTAGCTTACAAGAAGTCTTAGGTCTCCTGAAACTTTCAAGAAAGTGAAGAGAGAGGGACCATACTCAGTTGGCTTTCTTCACTGACAGTTTTTAGAGAATAAAAGTATTTCTTCTGTGGCATATGCTGCCTTCAATCCCAGTACAAGCTATCCATATGGAGGTTATGTTCAGTAGACACAGAATTTTTCTATTGATGTTATTCTTGACTCTACCTAAAAATTTCTCATTGGTAAAATGTCACAATATTTTTAAAGGTTTTTTTTAGCTTTATTGAGATATAATTTACATACTATAAAATTCATCCATTTTAAGTAGACAATTCAGCGGGTTTTAATATATTTACAGAGTTTTGCAACCATCACTACTACCCAATTTTAGAACATTTCTGTCACCCCAAAAAGAAGCTTTGTGCCCATTTGCAGTCAGTATGTGTTCTTACTCCCAACCCTAGGTAACCACTAATCTACTTCCTGTCTCTATACATAGGCCTGCTCCTACTCTGGACATTTCATATAAATGGAATCATACGATAAGTGATATGGTGTTTATGACTTCTTTCACTGAGCATAATGTTTTTGTTAAGTGATTTTTTTTACATGTTTTACATTTGTTTTACACGTTGTAGCATGTATCAGTACTTTGTTCCTTTTTATTGCCGAGTAGTATTCCATGGTCCAGATGTACCACAGATTGTTTAACCATTCACCTGTTGAAAGAAATCTGGGTTGTCTCCAGTTTTTTACTATTATGAATAAAGCTGCTATAAACATTTGTGTGTAGGTTTTTGTGTGAACATGTATTTCCATTTCTCTGGGGTAAATGCCCAGGAGTGCAATTGCTGGATCCTGTGATAGTTACATGTTTAATTTTTAAAGGAATAGCCAAATTGTTTTCTAGAATACCTGTACCATTTACATTCCCACCAGCAGTGTATGAATGATATAGTTGCTTCACATCATCACCATTTGGATTTTCACTGTTTTTTATTTTAGCCATTGTGATTTTAATTTTCATTTCCCTGATGGCTAATGATATTGAACCTCTTTTCATGTGCTTATTTTCCATTTGTAATGCTTTTTGGTGAAATGTCTGTTCAGATCTTTTGCGCGTTTTAAATTGAATCATTTGTTCCTTACTGTTGAGTTTTGAGCGTTCTTTACATATTCTGGATACAAGTCCATTGTTGTAAATGTGGTTTGTAAATATTTTGTCCCATTCTGTCGCTTGTTTCTGTATCTTCTTAACAGTCTTCTGCAGAGCAAGTTTTTCATTTTGTTGAAAGTGAATTTTTCTTTGATAGATCTTGCTCTTGGTGTCAAATCGAAGAACTCTTTGCTTAACCCTAGGTCCTGAAGATTTCCTCCTTTGTGTTTCTAAAGTTTTTTTACTTTTACATTTAAGTCCATGATCCATTTTAAGTTAACTTTTGTATAAGGCATGAGACTTAGGTTGAAGTTCTTTTTTTTTTTCCTATTGTTCCAGTACCATTTGTTAAAAAGACCATCTTCCTCCATTTGATTACTTTTCTACCTCTGTCAAAAATCTGTTGGGCATATTCGTGTGGGAGTATATTCATTTTAATACTGCAAAATATATTAGGTTGTGGTAGGCAGAATAATGGGCCCCCTAAGATGGCTATGACCTAATCCCTGGAACTTGTGAACATGGTAGGTTACATGGCAAAGGAGAATTAGGGTTGCTAATCAGCTGACTTTAAAGTAGGGACATTATCCTGGATTATCTGGGTGAGCCTGATGTAATAACAAGGGTTATTAAAAGTGGAAGAGGGAGGCAGAAGAGAAAGGTCAGAGAATGAGGTGTAAGGATAGAAGCAGGGTTAGAGAGATGCAGTGTTGTTGGCTTTGAAGACTGCGGAAGCTGGCCAGGATCCAAGGAATGTGAATGGCCTCTAGAAGATGGAAAAGGTAAGGAAATGGATTCTCTCCTAGAGCCTCCAGAAAGGACCACAGCCCTGCCAACATCTTGATTTTAGCTTAGGAATACCTGTATTAGACTTCTAACCCACTGAACTTACTATTAGAGATAATAAATTTGTGTAGTTTTAAGCCACTGAGTTTGTGGTAACTTATTGCTGCAACAATAGAATACTAATAAATGGATATTTCAGAAAAGTTCCCATTGATAATAGGATTCTAAATGTTTGGGCACACCATTTATCTGGAAAGTTTACATATATGGAACATCCCAATGGTATCAGACAAATGAAGTGCTACTCTAGGTAGATTTGTGCATTCAATGGGGAATAATTAGAAAATATATTACATTTATCTTTAAATTTCTACATTCATTGTGACTTTAAATTATGTTCCTTTTTGATGGGAAGTGTTTTGTGACTTGTTTTTGTTTGCATTTCAGAAGAGTGTTTGAATGTCTTGAGTTTTACACTGGGAACCAAACACAGCCCCCAAAATTTATGTGACGGGAGGTTAACATCCTATTTACAGAAACATTCTTCATTTTGCAATATATAGATACTGAATTATTATGTTATAAACCTGAAACTAACATAGTGTTATATGTCAATTATATCACAATTTAAGAAAAGAAATATTCAGTTGACTTTGATAGTAGGACAAATAGAATTTGATTAATAATCTTTTTTTTTTTTGCGGTATACGGGCCTCTCACTGTTGTGGCCTCTCCCGTTGCGGAGCACAGGCTCTGGACGCGCAGACTCAGCGGCCATGGCTCACGGGCCCAGCCGCTCCACGGCATGTGGGATCTTCCCGGACCAGGTCGCGAACCCGCATCCCCTGCATCGGCAGGTGGACTCTCAACCACTGCGCCACCAGGGAAGCCCAATAATTTTGATACTTATGCTAATCCTATTCGTTTTTTTAAATAACAGATTTATTGAGTTATAATTTACGTACCATACAGTTCACCCAGTTAAAGTGTACAGTTTAATGATTCTTAATATATTCACTGATATGTGCCAACATCAGTACAGAGCACTTTGAATATCTTATCTCATTGCCTTCTGATTTCCATTGTTTTTCATGAGAAGTCAGCTGTTAATCTTATTGGGGTTCCCTTATAAGTGAGGAGTCATTTTTCCCTTGCCGCTTTCAAGATTTTCTCCTTGTCTGGCTTAAAGCAATTTGACCATGATATGCCGTCTATTTGTGCAGCTGTTTGCAGACAGTAGTGTAGTAGTAGAAGTAGTAGTAGTATAAACTACTTGGAGTTTTTTGAGCTTCCTGGATGTGCAAATTAATGTTTTTCAGTTAAATTGGGAAGTTTGCAGCCACTAAAAAAAAGGGTTTTTTTGCTTTTTTTCTCTCTCTCCTTGTGGCACTCCCATTACATATATGTTGGTGCATTTAATGGTACCCCACATTTCTCTCAGGCTTTGTACATTTTTCTTCATCTTTCTTCCTGGTTCATGGTTTTCTTTAGTTCTAGGAACATATTTACATGGCTAATTTGAAGTCTTTGCCTGTTAAATCTGACATCTAGTTGCACTTACAGGCAGTTTCTGTTGCCTGCTTTTTTGCTGGTGTATAGGTCACACTTTCCTGTTTCTTTACATGTCTCATAACTTTTTGTTAGAAACTGGGCATTTTAGATAATATAGCATTAGCAACTCAGTACTGGTGCCCCACCGCCCCTCAGGGTTCTTTATTGTTATTTGCTTGTGAATTTTTTTAGTGACTGGCTGCATTATTTTATTGAAACCTATTTACTCTCGCCCTTTGCCCTAAAGTGTGAAGTCTTGATGTTGCTTCTTAGGCATGCAGCCTTTGGTATGCCCACAGTCACCCTGGGATTGACTGTGGTTTTGGCAGGGCTCTTTCTGACTCTTTACCCTGACCACATCCAGCTGTTAAACTCCACTGATTGCTGTTGTTTTTAATAGTGCCCTGGGGCATATGTTGCTCCCCAAACTGATCCAGTCAGATTAGGGCTCCTTTGAAGGGATAGTTCCTGAGATCAGTATTAGAGATTTCTTCTGACCCCAGGATGGTTCCTCCCAGCTATTTCTTTCCTTGGTTCTCTCCGGCATGCTATACCGTAGGCTTGGACTTCTCCACACACTGTTGCAAATGAAGTCAGTTCCATTGGGGGAAGATTTAGAGCCCTCTATTCTATGGCCTACTTCTCCCCATAGGCAAAATCTCTGAGCCACAGCTCTACTGCAGGGGGTGGGGACAATGATGTGTTTCCCTCTGAGTGGTGACCCCAGGTCTCCTAGGTTTGCCTCTCCTAATGTAGAACCCACGAGCTGGGCCCAGGGCAATTAGGGCCTCAGTATTCTTGGTGGTATCACAGCCCTGGACTTAGCCTCCATACCAGGAATGGGGGCCACCTGGAAGAAGGGAACCCCCATCTCTCAGCCATAGTTGTCTGGAACCTAGCCTCATCAACCAGTAGTCGCTGCGGACCAGATGAGAAACACACATCCTGCTCTTCCCAGCTTTACAACTGGGAGCTGGAGGAGAGGGAGCTCTGTGTTCTTGGCTGCACTTGTCTGGTGTGATATCTGTGCTGGGAGCAGGAATGGAGGGAGTGGGTCTAGGTCCAAATACCATAGACTCTTACTTTATGTACTGAGTTGTAGATTTTCTTTAATGAGTGCTTCTTCATTTTCTGTATGCCCTTAGGACCATTTCCAGAGATTTTATTCTATTTTTTTTAAGGGAACTTTATTTTTCTTATTTATTTATTTATTTTTGGCTGCATTGGGTCTTTGTTGCTGCACGGGCTTTCTTTAGTTGAGGCAAGTGGGGGCTACTCTGTTGCGGTGCATGGGCTTCTCATTGCTATGGCTTCTCTTGTTGTGGAGCACGGGCTCTAGGCACACAGGCTTCAGTAGTTGTGGCTTGCAGGCTCTAGAGCACAGGCTCAGCAGTTGTGGCGCACGGGCTTAGTTGCTCCGCGGCATGTGGGATCTTCCTGGACCAGGGCTCGAACCCGTGTCCCCTGCGTTGGCAGGCGGATCTTAACCACTGCGCCACCAGGGAAGCCCTCCAGAGATTTTAAATGAGTGTTTTTTGTTTATTTTTTAAGTAATTTTCACCAGTTTCACTGGGGAATGGATCCACAAATCTCTTCACATTGTCATGCCAGAAATGGAGCTCTACCAGCTTTTTAGCATACAGTTTTGTTTCTGTTACTCCTCATTGCTCATAGTGGCCTTGTACTTGGATTTCTATCTCCTTGGTAGATTGTGAGTCTCTTGAAGGCAGTAGCCCTGACCTTTATTCCTTGTTGGATCATGATTGTCCCTAGTAGCATTTTATATACTGTGGCGCATAAAAGAATGTTAGTTATTGACTGTATCACTGTCTTTTCTAGTTTATATTTTCAGCACTTCTTTTGTGACTTAAAGTGTCTTACCATGTTTTCCTTTTTTTCTTCTCTCTAGTGCTGTTG
>NW_020173113.1:100684-105581 GCF_003031525.2 Neophocaena asiaeorientalis asiaeorientalis | reverse complement strand
CTCACACACACACACACACACACACACACACACAAGGATGCTTAAACCATTGGAAGTTTTAATTTAAAACATTATTTTTCACGATATAGGAGCTTTCTGTAGCATTTCTTGCGATAGATAGATATAATTTTAAATTAGGCTAGTTGTTTGTGGGATGGGAACAGGTAGAAAGTGAGAAAGGGAGAGAAAGGGCAGGCAGAAGAGCAATGGTTTGTGCTTTTAAAGATGGGACATGCCTCACTTGTTCTTTCTTCAGCCAGCCATGTCTCATGCCTTTTTAACCTTGGCCCTTGACAGCTCTGCCTTTGCAACGGCTTTTTCCTTTCTTGCTCCTCTCTTATTAGGGATCCCTGGCTGATGATGACCCTGTGGCTGCCCCCCTTTGTTTGGGTGGACAGTGGTCATGTGGCCACATCTGAGGCTCCAGCCAATCCTATACCATTCATTCTCTGCTGCTTGGATTTCCTCCTAAAGCTAATATGTGGCCTCAACCAGTCTTTGACACACTGTGTATTGGAGAATTTGGTAGTACTCTTCTCCCATCACTCTAGGTCATTTGAGAATATTCTTAACAGAAATTATTTGATTTGTGTGATTTGCCTGCTGCTGCTTCTTAAGCAGTATTGACTGCCCTCTGGGATGGGTATGTGTGGGTTGACTATTTTATTCAGTGTTGTTCTCTTTCCCAGGATGCTCCAGGATGAAACGTCATAGAACTCTCAGCAGCAGTGACAGTTCAGACGAGAGTGAGTAGAACCAGCCAACAGCTGGTA
This sequence comes from Neophocaena asiaeorientalis asiaeorientalis, assembly GCF_003031525.2. Taxonomy (NCBI): domain Eukaryota; kingdom Metazoa; phylum Chordata; class Mammalia; order Artiodactyla; family Phocoenidae; genus Neophocaena; species Neophocaena asiaeorientalis. The sequence continues at coordinate 104,808 of NW_020173113.1, read as the reverse complement.
ACCTCTGTATCTGTAATCCTTGAGGATTTCTTTGACTTGAGGACAAGCTGTTTCATGCTTCTTTTAATGGTTAAAAAATAATGTTTCTAGGAAGGAAAGCTTGGAGTACCATTTTTCTTATTTAAATTTCATTAGACATAGATAAGTTAGGTGAGAAAATTGGTTTTATGCGGCATATAGCATTTTGTTTTTCACTTTTTATTTACCCAGGCAACAAAGCCACATCTACCAATGATTTAACAGTCCTTTTCTAGAAAGTAAGAAAAGTATGAGAGCATAATTGTAGGCCCTACAGTTCTATTTGTAGCTCAGGTACTAAGTGTTTGACTGGATGAGTCATCATTTGTAAAAGACAACAGCTTTATTAACAGTAGCATTTGGGGAAGTGCTGAAGGTTACACAGATTACCTGCTCCACATTTTTAGTTTTTTCAGTTACTTTTGCAGATACTTTTTCTCCAGATGGAACATGAATTGTGTTATTCCAAGTTATTATGAAATATGATTACACCAAATTGAATCTCCTCAGCGTTAGCACTGTTGAAGCTTTTGCACCCTGGGATGTCACCCATAAATGTCATTAAACTCCATTATGAAACATTTTTGGTTGCAATTTAACTGTTTTCTTCAGTGGTATGAGGTCACTGTGCTCTTCTCCACCATATATTTCATACTCTTTTGGATGACATTTAGTTACAATAGCAGGTAATAAGTCTCAGTATGTTTTTCTAATTATCTTTTGCAGGTCCTTCCACTTCCTTTACTTCTGGCTCAATGTATAGGAGCAAGTCAAAAATTCCAAATGAACACAAGAAACCTGCTGAGGTGAGATCAGATATTAAATTCTTAAGACTTAAAAAATAGACAGATAGCTACCTTCTGCCTACATATCTACAATACCCAGATCTTGGAGACGTGAGGAGTAAACTACATGCCAATGGATAGGCTTGTTTTCTGATGAACTTTTTTGCTTTTCAAGAAAGATTCCGTTTCCTTTTTCCTTTGGGGAAAACAGTAACCTTCACTGTGCTTTCATTTTGGTGATGACACCTAAGTGCCTGGCTTTAGAATATAAGTCCTCTCCTAGCCAAGAAGTCAAAGGGAGCCAGATTTGGAGAATTGGGAAGGACCAAAAGAGCCAAAGATCTGGCCTATGATAGGAAAGAGCTAAGTTGGCAGGTGGGAGGCAGTGCAGGAAAGGATAGATGAGGAAGTTGTGGATAGAGAAGGAAAGGACTGGATTGGAGATCTGGGCTCTGGTATGTCCTCACAGCCTTCAGAGCACTACCACCAGGCCAGGAAAAATGGGCCAGTCCTTGTGAGGCTAGTCGTCTTCTGCCTCAAGGGCAGCAAAGTGCCAGGGTTGCACCTGGATTTGGTAATTGTTTTATGAACCCTACAGACTTTCCTCTGTGATAATTAAATGATGAGAAACTGACCTTGTCTATCTTCACTTCTACTATGAGTAGTCTTCCTTGGCTGCAAAGGAAAAGGGAATGTATTAGTTAACTGTTGCTGCATTATACAATATAACAAAATTATTGGCTTAAAGCAGCACACATTTATTATCTCAGTTTCTGTGGGTCAGGAGTCTGGGCACAGCATGACTGGGTTCTCTCTGTTCAAGGTCTTTCAAGGCTGCAATCAGTGTGCTGGCTGGGCTGTGTTCTCATCTGGAAGTTTGACTAGGGAAGAATTTGCTTCCGAGCTCATTCAGATTGTTGGCAGAATTCATCTCCTTCCAGCTGGAGGACTGAGGTCCCTGTTTTTTCATTGACTTTTGGTAGAGTACCACCCTCCACTCCTAGAGGCTGCTTGTAGTTCTTTGCCATGTGGCCTTCTCCAATAGATCCTCTCAAAACACAGCAGCTTACTTTTTCAAAGCCAGCTAGGGGAGAGTCTTTTACTCCTGCCCAGCCGCTCCGCAGCATGTGGGATCCTCCCGGACCGGGGCACGAACCTGTGTCCCCTGCATCGGCAGGCAGACTCTCAACCACTGCGCCACCAGGGAAGCCCAAGACTGAGTCTTATATAACATGATCATGAGAATAGCATCCCATTACATTTGCCACATAACATAACCTAATCGAGGGAGTGACATCCCATCATGTCTGACATATTCTGTTGATTAGAAACAAGTCCGGGTTCCACCTGCCCTCATGCAAGTGGTGGGGGGGGCGGCATTGCTTTAGGGTGTTAGCCAGAGAGAGCATTTCTCCCTTTCTTAGAGGTCACTTTTCATTTTCACCTTTTGCCAGGGATCTTTCTGGGCAGAGTAGAATATCAGTGTGTAGTTATATGTGTCTGTGTCATGCAGAAAAGCTTAGGGAATAAAACGCACATAAACAGGAGCAGAACAAATTTCCCACCTATCCAGAGGAGGCTTTGACTACAGAATGGTGAGAAAGAAACCTTGCTACTTTCCCATTTAGGACAGCCAGTCATCGAACATAAAGTGACTCAAGAGCTTTGAGTCTTAAGGCCTGCTGCCTCCAAGTCAGTGAGAATATCAGTCTTTTGTTGCAAGAGATAGGGGACCTGGGCTACTGGAAGCAAATTTTTTCATTTATATGTCCCATTCTATTATAAAAGAGAGAACCTGATATTGTAGGACAAAACCAGCCTTGGCATTAGAAAAGATTGATTCCATGTGTTGCTTGGCTGGTTTATTTCATCTCTCTGAAATCATTTGTTTTGTCATTATAACATGGACGTTATAACGCCTACCTCTCATAGGTACCATTTATTGTAATTTTCTGTGCCAAGAGCTTTTTATTAGATAATCTGATTGTTTCCCAAAATTAAGCAATTGTAAGAACCTCCTTGGATGCTTCCTTCATTTAAAAATTTTATTTAATAACTTATTTATATCAGTATGGACTGACATATATTTATTTTATACTTTGGGTTATAATCCAGTACTACATAATATATTGTATTGCTCAAATTATTCTATATATCAGTGAAATCATCTCTCTTATTTTTCTCTTTTCAATTTCCATTGATTTCTGCTCTTACTTTTATTATTTTTTCCTTCTTGCTTCAGTTTTGTTTTGTACTTTTTCTAGATTCTTGAGGTAGATGCTTAGGCTATTTGAAATTTTTCCTTTTTTATAGTATAAGAATTTTAGTGCTATAAATTTCCCTTTAAATACTACTTTAGCTGCACCACATTAATTTGGGTATGTTTATTTTCATTTTCATCCATTTCAATATTTTTATTTTCCTTGAGACTTCCTCATTGATCCATGGATTATTTAGAAGTGTGTTGTTTAGTTTCCAAGCGTTTGGAGACTTTTATTGCTATCTTTCTGTTATTGATTTCTAGTTTGAGTTCATTTTTGTCAGAGAACATAGTCTGTATGTTTCAGTTCTTTTACATGTGTCAAGGTTTGTTTTCTGGCCCAAGATATGGTTTATCTTGGTGAATGTTTCATGGGAACTTGAAAAGAATGTGTATTCCACTGTTGTTGGGTCCTGTTGGTTGATGGTGTTCTTCTGTATCCCAGCTTATTTTCTGCCTAGTAGTTTTATCAGTTGTTCAGTTAGGGCTGTAGCAGTCTCCAACTGTAATTGTGGATTTGGGTATTTCTCCTCTCAGTTCTATCAAATTTGCTTTGTGTATTTTGAAGCTCTGTTGTTAGGTGCATACATATTTAAGATTGCTATATCTTCTTGGTGAATTTATCATCATGTAATGTCCCTCTTTGTCTTTGGTAATTTTGTTTGCTCTGAAGTCTATACTATCTAATATTAATATCATTTCTGGCTTTCTTTTGATTCCTGTTTACATGGTATGTGGTATATTTTTTCCATCCTTTCACTTTTCATTTATACATATAATTTTTATTTGAAATGAGTTTCTTGCAGATGATATATAGTTGGGTCATTTTTTAATCCACTCTTTCAATCTCTGTCTTTTAATTGGCATATTTAAAACATTTATATTTAATGTAACTTTTACTACTGTTTGGTTTAAGTCTGCCATTTTACTGTTCTTCTGTTTGTTTTCTCTGGGTTTTTTGTTCCTCTTTTATTTTCTGTCTTCTTGTGGATTACTTGAACATTTTTTTAAGTTCCATGTTGAGTTTCCTTCTTCTTTCTTTTTTTTTTTTTTTTTTTTTT
>NW_020173113.1:59550-100440 GCF_003031525.2 Neophocaena asiaeorientalis asiaeorientalis | reverse complement strand
TTTCCTTTTTCTTTTTTTTTTTTTTTTTTTTTTTTTTTTTGGCTGCACTGCACAGCTTACAGGATCTTAGTTCCCCAACCAGGGATTGAACCTGGGGCCTCAGCAGTGAAAGTGCAGAGTCCTAACCACTGGACTGCCAGCGAATTCCCCCATGTTGATTTTTCTATGATGGTTTTAAGGGTATATCTTTGTGTAGATTTTTAGTGGTTGCTCTTGGGAAGCAACCTTTAAAAGGGAGGGCCTTTAACAAACATGACATCAGTCTCCTGGTCTCTACATTTTACCACTTTGAAGTAAAGGAAGCTTACCACCATTTGGTTTGTTTATCCACCCCACCCCCACCTTTATCATATAGTTGTCTTAAATATTTTCTCTACATACATTGAGAACTACATTAGACAATGTTAGAATATTTGCTTCAACAATAAAATATTATTATAAAACTCAAGAGGAAAAGGGTAGTCTCTTATATTTACCCGTATTTTTATTCTCTTGTTCTTCCTTTATTCCTGATGTTCCAACTTTCCTTTTGTTTATTTCCTTTCTATATGAAGAACTCCCTTTAGCTATCCTTTTAGGGGGAGTCTGCTGGTGATAAGTTCTCTTAGTTTTCCTTCATTTGAGAATGTCTTGGTTTTACCTGAAGGTTATTTTCACTTGATATAGAATTCTGGTTTGACAGAACTTTTCTTTCGGCACTTGAAAAATGTGCTACTTCCTTCCTGCCTCCATGGTTTCTAATTAGAGATCTGCTCTCATTCAAATGGTTGCTCTCCCATAGATAATCAGTCATTTCTTTTCCAGTTGCCTTCAAGATTTTTCTTTGTCTTTAGTTTTCCCAAGAAAACTTTAGAAATCCATGCCTGGGCATGGATTTCTTTGGGTTTATCCTGTTTGGGCTTTGATCAGCTTCCTGAATCTAAGTTTATATCTTTTGCCAAATTTGGGAAATTTTCAGCCATTATTTCTTCAGCTATTTTTCAGCTCCACCTTTTTTTCTTTTCTTCTTTTGAGACTTCAACTGCATGAATGCTAGATCTTTTGTTATTTCCCACAAGTCCTTCAGACTCTTCCTGTTTTTTCAGTGTATATTCTTTCTGTTGGTTAGATTAATTTCTCTTTTTCCCTGTTTCTTTATTCTGTTAATTCCATTATTCTATTGAGCCTATCCTATGTGTTTATTTCAGTTATTATATTATTACATTTCAAATTTTCCATTTGGTTATTCTTTGTATCTTCTTATTTCTTTGCTGAAACTTTCTATTTTGTTGTTTCAAAAGTGTTTGTAATTTCTTGTTGAAGCATTTTTATGATGGCTGCTTTAAAATCCTTGTCAGATAATTCCAACATTTGTGTCATCTCAGTGCTGGTATCTGTTGATGGTCTCTTATTCCTGGTTCTTAGTATTATGAATGATTTCCTATTGCATCCTGGGCTGGGTTTTTGTTTTGTTTTGTTTTGTTTTTTGGTATTATGTTATCAGACACTAAGTCTTATTTAAATCTGCTTTGGCAGGCTTCCATAATAACCAGACCAGTGGGGAAGAGAGACACTGACTTTTTACCACCAGTTACACAATTCCTAGGCTCCCCATCCTAGTTCTGTTATCTCTCTAGGAAGGTAGTTCTGTTATCCCTCTGGGAAGGGGGAAGGTTGGCTCATTACTACTTGGCAGGGGTGGAAATCCCCACTTTGTTACCTCCACTGATAGCAGGGGCAGTGGTGTGGTAAGGGGTACTGCATTACTGATGGGCAGTGGTGATAGTCCAGGCTCTCTACCCAGTCTCTGCTGATATCACATTGAGGAGGAGGAATGCCTTATTATTGCTGGGTGGGAGTGGATGTCAAAGCCTCTCAGGTGATGTCCACTGATGCCACAACAATTGTTCTTTTTTAAAAGACATTTTAACATCTTTTTTGAAATATAATTCTTACAGCATACAGTTCATCTACTTAAAGTGTATAATTCAGTGGGTTTTAGTATATTCACAGAGTTGTGTGGGTAACCATTACCACAGTCTAAATTTAGAACATTTTCATCACCCCAGAAAGAAACTCCCTATCCATTAGCAGTTAACTCCCTGGGCCCCTACTCCCAGCCACTGGCAACCACTAATCTAATTTCTGTTTCTGCAGTTTTGCCTATTCTGGACATTCCATATGAGTGGAATAATACAATATATGGCTATTTGTGTCTGGCTTCTTTCATTTAACATAAGATTTTCAAAGTTCATTCATGCTGTAGCATGTATCAGTACTTCATTTCTTTTTTATGACTAAATGATACTCCATTGTATGCATATATCACATTTTTAAAATCCATTCATTAGTTGATAGACATTTGGGTTGTCTCCATTTCTGGAGTATTATGAGTAATGCTGCTGTGAGCATTCATATACACGTTTTTAGGGGGACATATTTTAGGTGGACACGTTTTTAGGTGGACAAAACACCTAGGTGTAGAATTGCTGAGTCTCATAGTAACTCTGTTTAACTATTTGAGGGAATGCCAGACTATCTTCCAAAGGGGTCTCATCAGTTTACACTCCCACCAGCAGTGTCCAAGAGTGTTTGAAATTTGTTATTGCTATGGGTACCAGAGACTTGGAATTCCTCAGATAATCTTGTTTTTGTCTCGTCTCTTGACTTTTCCCCTTGTGCTTGTCCTCAGAGAGATTTTGTTTTCTACAGCTCTCCTAGCTATAAGCCACTGTTATCACTGGAGGCTTTAGTGTGGTGGTAGGGTATGAGGGAGGGGTGGTGTTCTCTACTCTTCTGATTATGTCTCAGTCTTTGGAGTGTGTAGTGGTCCTGTGTCTGGGGGTGAGGTTGGGGAGGTAGCCTTCAGGAATAGAGCATTTTTGCCCCTGCCCACTATTTTCCTGAATGCCTGCAGCAGGTATCCTCTGGTATTCTCAGTCTATGTCCTTGAGGTTTTCTCTCCTGCAGATTAAGGCTTTTTTCTCTGTTGAGTAACACAGGGAAGCTGAGGCTGGGTGCTTTTCCCTTCCCACAGCACTAGTCCAGTGCCCTCACTTGAAATCCTTCCTCTGTAGATGAAGCCTTTTGTTCAATAAGGGAGCCAGGACACTGAGCACCAGCGACCCAGACAGCACCACTGGGGGAGCTTTTTCTCCAGGTTCTCCCCCATCTTCCCTGTGAGTGCCCTCCTGGGTTTCTAGAGAAAAAGCTTACAAGAAGGTGGGAACCCCCTATGACTACAGCCCCCAGAAGCTTCATATTCTCATAGTAGGCCCCACTTAGCCCCCAGAGATTCATCAGAATTTCTAGTTTAATGTTCCTGCTGGGGCTTCTGCCCCAAGTAAGGAAATGCTCCTGTCCTGTGTCTCCCTGCAGGCGTGCTTGCCTCTCTTTGAGTTTGACTATTTGTCCTGTGACTCATTTCTCTAATGGCTTCACAAAAACTCGTTAATTTGCTGCCTCTCCTGCCTTTTTCTTCTTGTAAAGATGAGAATTTCTTTTTTCTGACTCTCTACAGATCCAAGATGAAACCTTATTTTTTAGTCATTGAAGTGCAATATAAATGATCTTTTTCACTGGGGCTTAATTGGCTGCATTGATAGACAAATATTTTCTTTGATGTTTAGTGCTTTGGTGAGATTCCTGTGTGTGCCTCCCTGAGTTATCCTCTAGAGGAGTATTTCCTAGGGGTATGTGAATTCCACATACGGTTCAGGGGCTTTGGTACCTTCTGAAAATTGTATACAGACTTTTAAGGGTATGATTTTATGTGTATTTTTTTTCTGAGCTAGTAGCCTTCATCTGATTCTCAAAAGGGCTCCTATTCTAAAAGATGTTTTTAAAAAGCTAATTGCCCTAGAAAAAGCTCATAGTACTAGATGACCAATTTGAATATATTAAAAAGTCTTTTATTCTTTCTCAAAAGCCTGCATATTTTCACCTAATATTAGTCTGACTGGTCTGTAAAATATATCAACCTATCTTAAAAGATTGACTGCATATCTTCTCTAGGCCCAGAGTCTCATTTATTATATCTAAGACTTTCATAGCAACAGAGTGAAAGCTCATATATTTTAACTCAGCAGAGAACACTGCATACTCTCAAATAGAGCCTATTTATATCACTTTACCTGTATTTCTAACAAGCTTGATTATTTGGTTTTCTGACCCACAGCAGATAAAAAGTACTAAGCTTGCAAATGCACACTTACTGCACAAAAAGGGACATTGAGGAATGGGAGAAAAACTTTCAAAGCAAACCTCAGTTGTCATCTCTTGTATGAAAAGTGCTCACATCTCCAAGTCAGACTCAATTGTTCCTCCTCCTCCATTAACAGGATGTATATGCCTCTGATACAGTAAGGAGAATAATCAAACCTACCTAAGCAGCCCAAAAGTACATTGCTTTACGGGAATCGATGTTCCAGTTGATGTCAGCCCATTAGCCATCAGAAATGTCCTATTTATTCTTTATAAGAAACCTAAGAATTATTTAAACTACCTGAAAAGTATTTCCATGATTTTTAAAGTTTTAAACTTAGAAATTGAATAAGTTTGGCTTCATTGGAAAAACCAGCGTGGGACACAGTATCTTGACAACACTGGCTACTTTTGTTGATATAAAAACAAGCTTGTATTCTTTGCTAGGTTTTCTCTGCTTTAAGTGGTTGATTCTTTTAGATAACCTGAAAAATCTTTTCTTGCCTTAAGATTGTATAATTCTAAGAAAACCACTTACGGTTAATTCCTCTTGATTAAATAGAGTTACCGTGTTTGCAGCTGTTTTTTAATGCTTTGGGGGTGACATCTGTTTGTCGTCAGTTATGTATTTCAGATTTAGTGACTATGAATCAAAACTGATCAATCTCTCTGCTTCATTATACATGGACCAGACAGTGTTCCCCTTTGTGTCATACAGGAAGCACATGTTTTGGCTTTTCCTCTAAAAAGTGTCACAGAAATGTTCAGACTAGCTGTGCTTATAAGAAACTGCCCACTGAGAGATGTTAATGAGAACAGTAAAAGCCAGAGCTGTCCATGAAGGGCATTTTCATTTTGTGGCTCTGGCAGGTTAAGCATTGATATTCTAATTGAATTCATAGTGAGGCCTCCTTTGTTTCTGCAAGCATCTGAGAGGCCAAGATGTGCATGCACTGTTGGACTTGGCATAGCTTCTGGGCTGTATGTTAGCCTGTGAATCCCCTCTTTGACCATAAATGAGCAGCTATCTGGTAAGTACAAAGCATTTTTGTTTCAGGAACTTTTGGGGAAACTACCAGTGCATATAAAATAGGCACACAGTTAAGAACTTGTAAAACTTCTCAACTTCATTACCTAGGTCAGTGTCAACATCCAGATCCCTCATTCACAATCTTTAATTTAGCAACAAATAGCCATGTTTCATTTTGTGAAGTTTCTGCATTACCGCATGGCCTAGAGAATGTTGGTTAAAGTTCTCGATGGAGCTCTTGCTTGGGAACACTGTCTTTGGGAGTCAAACCATGCACGTTTTAGTTGAGCCCTGAACTCACATCTCCTTTTACCCATCAACAATTACTTTATGGACTAGAGAGGAGAATTCAGCTATATACTTCTTTCTGCCTTTAGAACTAAAGCTGAGACTATGATGATGATAATAAAATAACTGCAACTAGAGTTTATTTAGCAGTTACAATGAGCCCAATACCATGCTAAGACCTTTACATAAATTCACCTATTTAATCCCTACAACTACCCCTATGACGTAAGTGTTCTTATCCTTGTTTTACAAATAAGTAAATAAACATGGAGAATTTGACAGCTTCCCAAACTAGTAAGTGGTGAAACCAGTAGACCAATCCAGGCAGTCTGTCCCTGGACCCATATTCCTCTCTTTAAAGATTTTTTTTTTTTGTAACGCTTTTCCTTTTTCTTTTCTTTTATAAATTTATTTATTTTTGGCTGCATTGGGTCTTCGTTGCTTCATGGGCTTTCTCTAGTTGCTGCTCAGTAGTTGTAGCGCACGGGCTTAGTTGCTCCGTGAAATGTGGGATCTTCCCGGACCAGGGCTTGAACCCACGTCTCCTGCATTGGCAGGTGGATTCTTAACCACTGCACCACCAGGGAAGTCCCCTAAACATTTTTAATTTCACTTTTTACCATATAAAACATTTACCTGGTTCAAATATCAAACTATGAAACAAAATACATTCAGAAAGATTCAGCTTTTGTCTCTCTTCTCCCTATTTTCTCCCCTTTCCTCCGTGCTGTTTATTATTATTTTTTAGTTCTTGGTTTATCCTTTTATTGTTTATGAAAATATATACAAATATGCATGTATGTGTGTGCCACTATATGTATATAAAACTCATACTTCTACCCAGGATACACTGTAACTATTTTGTTTGCCTGTGTTTATTTTATAAACCTTTAAAAATGACTTTTCTTACCAGAAGCAGATTCATGAGACCAGTCTGGTAAATGTATTTCATATCACTTTGCAGATATCTTCCTGAGTACTGAACTTAAATTCCTATCCCCTCTTCAGCATTTTACGTTCTGCCTCATACTTGAAATGTTTGACTTCTACAGCAAGATAAGGCAGACTCTTGCACTCTGCCTTGAGTAAAAATGCTTCTCTAGAAACCTTGGATCTGATGCTGTTTAATCTGGCTAGCTTGTAAAATTGAAATCAGGCTTACCATGTAAGTCTATTTTTTTCTAAAGGTGGAAGGGAAATTTACAGTAGTCATTGGATTTAGCCTTCATTTGCTTAAGAAAAATAGGTATGAGTTGATTGGTATTTCTGCAGTCCGAGGTTTTCCAGACTTCACAGAGTGCCTGTTCCCTGGAAGTTTACTATTTCTGAAGCAATGGACAAGGGCCAGATTTCATTGGCCTCTTTGTCTAGAGTCTTCAGGTTACTCTTCTGTTTGGTAAATGTGTGTATTAGTTTTCTAGGACTGCTATAACAAATTACCACAAACTGGGTGGCTTAAAACAACAGGAATTTATTTTCTCACAGTTCTAGAGGCCGGAAGTCCAAAATCAGCCAGACTGCATTCCCTCCAAAGACTTTAGGGGAGATTCCATTCCTTGCCTCTTCCAGGTTCTGATAGCTATCAGCATTTATTGACTTGTGGATTAATGAATCACTCCAGTCTCTGCCTCCATGGTCATAATCCCTTCTCCTCTTCTGTCTCAAATCTCCCTCTGCCTTTCTGTTGTAAAGACACTTGTTATTGGATTTAAGCCCCACCTGGATATTCCACGATGATCCTTTCATCTCAGAATCCTTAAGTTATTTATATCTGCAGAGATCCCATTTCATATAAGGTAACATTCACAGGTTCCAGAAATTTGGATGTGGACATATCTTCTGGGGGGCCACCATTCAGCCCACTGCAATATGTTTCCAGGCTACTTAGGAAACTCTACAAAACAGACTTTCATAAGCAGTTATATCAAGTATGAAGACATGGCTTATGCTGTGTGATTATTGTTAATCCCAAAGCATGATTTTGCAATCAGTTGATTTATTTTGAGAAGTGTATTGTATGGAAAATAATGAAATATTTTATGAGGTTGAAAAATACTTGGCTCTAGTATTCTTTGCAGAGCTAAGGTAGGATTTCCCACAGGCAGTAGTTGAGCACAATTGTAAATTGCCACCGCGTCTTAACCACTGTCTCATTAAAGGCACTCTGGTAATTTATAGAAATGGATCAGAGTGTTCAGCAAAATGGTGATTCAGTTTCTCCAACTAGCCACCCAGAACACTGAGCTCTGTGCAAAACATGTTAATGGATATGTCTGTGATCCTCTCTTACCTCCTTATACAAAGCATTATGTAGTAAACCACCAGTTTTTTGTTTCCTATAGACTTAGCTTTCTCCCTGCACAGTACCCAATTAACTTTAATTGGTTAGGATTCTTGGTAGGAAAGTCATTTTGTTGCCACCTCGACACCAGCATATTTAACGTTGGTTTCCTGCTCAGGTCATATTATTCATTCTAAATCTTCCCTAAATGAAACCAACAGGCATTTGTAGAGTTGTCCCTGCAGAATAGCAAATGGAATGAGTCCTTATGCATTTAAATGACATCATTCAATTATGTGATAGTTCAGTCCTGTACTCTGTGAAATGTCAGTTTAAACAGAACTACACCAACTGAGAATTAATTGCTTTCTTGTACCATGCGCTGTGCTTCAACTTTCATGTTACACATAACTTGGACAGTGTTTCTCTTCAGAGAACCTTGATTAGCATTAAAGGCTAAAATGTTTGCTTGATGGCATCTCTTCCTTTGATAATCCAGAGATGTAGACACATTTACCTTAAACCTGCAAGTGGTTGTTTGATTTTTTTTCAGAATTAGCACTTAGTAGGTGAGGTATATATCAGTGTATGTATGCTTTTATATGAAAGTTTATTCCCTCATTGTTTAGGCATTAACTGGGCCTTCATCAGTGAAATCAGTACCAGGTTAGCTGAAGAACTCATGGCATTCTTCTTTCCTGTTCTTGAAAAGGCAGAATCACAAAGCCTAAGTTGCCACAGCAATTTAAGTCATGTTCCCAGGCTTGTGAGTACATTTCTGTGCCTGTCAATCACGCAGGAGCCTGTTCAGTCAGAGGATAACAGTACATCAAACTTTAGATGGGTATTCATTCCCATATTGTCAGTACCTAACTGTGCTTAAGGTGCAGAAAATGGACTATAGGGAATCTCTTTGTCTCTGTAAGTCCAAGTTTTAGCTGTACCCATATCATCGTCCCCTACCTCTGGCCTTTGAACTTTCCACACAGCTAGGGATCCTTTGCGAGGGGTAAGGTTAAGGCTCACACTGGGAGCCTCTTGGCTGCCACAGTAAGCATATCATTCGTGTCCTCCTCACCCCTGTGCACACTGCTGTGCAAATTGGAGCTGTCTATACTTTGTTTCTGTTTTTGTTTTTCTTCCTGGAAAAGCATTTTTTTTTATTTTATTGAGGTATAGTTGATTTACAATGTTAATTTCTGCTGTACAGCAAAGTGACTTTAGTTATACATATATATATTCTTTTTCATATTCTTTCCCATTATGTTTTTTTAACATCTTTATTGGAGTATAATTGCTTTACAGTGGTGTGTTAGTTTCTGCTTTATAACAAAGTAAATCAGCTATACATATACATATATCCCCATATCTCCTCCCTCTTGCACCTGCCTCCCACCCTCCCTATCCCACCCCTCTAGGTGGTCACAAAGCACCAAGCTGATCTCCCTGTGCTATGTGGCTGCTTCCCACTAGCTATCTATTTTACATTTGATAGTATAAATTAGTCCATGCCACTCTCTCACTTCATCCCAGCTTACCCTTCCCCCTCCCCATGTCCTCAAGCCCATTCTCTACATCTACGTCTTTATTCCTGTATTCCCGTCCTGCCCCTAGGTTCTTCAGAACCATTTTTTTTTAGAGTCCATATATATGTGTTAGCATACGGTATTTGTTTTTCTCTTTCTGACTTACTTCACTCTGTATGGCAGACTCTAGGTCCATCCACCTCACTACAGATAACTCAATTTCGTTTCTTTTTATGGCTGAGTAATATTCCATTGTATATATGTGCCACATCTTTATCCATTCATCTGTCGATGGACACTTAGGTTGCTGTAACTGTGTATACTTTGCAAGCCTCTGTACAAATAAATTTGAAAACCTGGATAAGATAGATAACTTAACCATGGAAATACAGATTACCAAAATTGACCCCATTGGAGGTAGAAAGCTTAAAGAGATCAATTTCCAAAAAGGTAGAGAAAATTAATAAGGAACTACCCCACTAAAAAGCACCAAGTCCAGATGGTTTCATAGGGACCAGATAGTCCCAATAATTCTCAGATTATTCTAGAGCATTGTAACGCAAGGAAAATGTCCTAATTCCCTTTATGAAGCATGCAAAACGCTGATACCTAAATCTAAAAGACAAAGACAATACCAGAAAAAAGGAAAGAAAGAAAACCGCAGATAAATATCACTCATGAGAATGATACAAAAATAATATTAGAAAATGAATATAATACCATATTAAGAAAATAATATATCATGACCAAATAGATATTCATTCTAGAAATGCAAGTTTCAGTATTAAGAAATCTAATATTATCATATAGCATATTAATATATCTAAGGAGAGAACTATATAATTATTCCCATATATGCTAAAGAAGTCTTTAATAAAATTCAGTACTTAGGCATCATAAAACATTCAAGAAAATAGGAACTGTAAGATACTTTCTTAACATTATAACATAAATATGGCATAGTCTTCAACCTAGTATCTTATTTCATGGGGAAACACTAGAGGCATTTCCACTAATTTCAGTAAGAAGACAGATATGCCCATTATCCCCATTACTATTCCAAATATCAGTAGAGGTATTAGTCAGTACAATTAAACAAAAGAAACCAATTAGAGACATAAGACCAAGTAAAGATGATGCAAAATTCTGTTTGCAGATGATGCAATAGTATATTTAGAAAACCTTAGGAAAGTCAATGATAAAACTAACTCAAGCCATAAAAGAATTTAGTAAGGTGGCAGGATATGAAGTTAACATATAAAAATCAATAGCTTTTATAATCAGGTGGAGGATATTAACACACCTGGGGCATGTTGTAATGCAGGAAGTTAAGGAAATACTCAAAAAAGGGTGGGATGTGTCAAAAGAGCACAGGTGCAAGCCAACCTGAAAGAGCTCCCAGTGACCAAAGGTGGAACAATTTAAGCATCAAAATAAATAGCAATAATACTGCATTGTAACCCAAAGAATAAAATAGATCCATGAGTCTATAATGATATAAATAAATAATTGAATGAATGAATGAACAAACGAACAAACAAACAATAAATAAGGGAGAAGGGGCAGGTCTCTTTTACAGAGGAATTCCAATTAATAAATGTAGAACTGAGGGAAATAGAAAATCACCATTAGAATACCACAGTAATAACTGTTACAGGCAAGGTATCTATTCGTGGATGCTAAAATTAGTCCATAACAGTTTGAGGAGAAACAGGATGTTTTTATGATCTCAGAGTATCTCCTCTAAGATATTTATTAATTACAAAGGAAAATATAGTAACCTAACAGCTGAGAAAACCAGCGAGACACACTACCTTAACCAACTGATAAAGTTTAACATCACCACTAATAAGACATTGAGATCATACATTCCTGATATAATGGGATAAGAGGGTCACAGCAGCCTTTCTATGGCATTTTTGCTCAAAACTAAATAACCTCGGTGAGAAAACATCAGACAAACCCAGATTGTAGGGACATTCTATAAAATATATGACCAGTACTCTTCAGAAGTGTCGAGGTATGGAAAGACTGAGAAACTATCACAAATTGGAGGATACTAAGGAGACATGACAGCTGCTGCAGTGTGGGATCCTGGATTGAATTCTGGAACAGAAGGACATTAGGGGAAAAATTAGTAAAATTTGAATAAGTTTTGTAGATTAATTATAGTAATGTTAATTTCCTGGTTTAGGTAATTGTACTCTGGTTATGTGAGATGTTAACATTAGAGGGAACTATGTGAAGGGTATATGTGAGCTCTGTACTATTTTTGTAACTTCTCTGTAAGACTAAAATTATGTCTAAGTAAATTTTAAAATTAGGTGATAGCTAAATAAACGATTATAAGTTATTTATTTATTTTAAAATTAATTTTTATTGGAGTATGGTTGCTTTACAATGTTGCATTAGCCTCCACTGCACCACAAAATGAATCAGCCATACACATACAGTTATCCCTTCCCTTTTGGACTTACCTCCCATTTAGGTTACCACAGGGCACTAGGTGAGTTCCCTGTGTTATACAGCATTTCCCATCAGTTGTCCATTTTATATATACATAGTATCAATAATGTATATGTGTTAATCCCAGTCTCCCAATAAGATAATCTATACCATTTTTCTAGATTCCACATATGTACGTTATTATACGATATTTGCTTTTCTCTTTCTGACTTACTTCACTCTGTATAACACTCTCTAGGTCCATCCACATCTCTACAAATGACCCACTTTCGTTCCTTTTTATGGCTGAGTAGTATTCCATTGTATATATGTACCACATCTTCTTTATCCATTCCTCTGGATTATAAGTTATCATAGGATACTTGTTGCTTAATTTGAGAGAGTTAAGGATTGTTTGTTTTATGCAGACTCTTTAAGAGTAACCTGTATTGTTGATTTAAATTCAAAGAGCCCAGAAAAATAACTCACGAAGTACCCCTTTACTCTTTATTAAATCCAGAACAAGCTGGCTTCCCTGTCAATACTTCAGACTCTTTACAAATAGAAGTTGATCTGGCCATTTATGAAGTTAAGAGATGTCTCTCTTGTTGCAGTGCAGAGTGGGTGGGGATGGTCTTTTTAAAAGGAGAACATTAAATGGTGTTAGTTCCATAGTGATGATCTTCTCAAGGTGTATGCAATGTCTTCCCAGGTATTCCGGAAGGACCTTATCAGTGCGATGAAACTTCCAGACTCTCACCATATTAATCCTGACAGCTATTACCTCTTTGCGGATACATGGAAGGAAGAATGGGAAAAGGGAGTCCAGGTACCAGCCAGTCCAGACGCTGTTCCACAGCCTTCCCTCAGGTATTTTTATGCTTGTATCTTTGATTTAGGGGATGAATTCTCTTATGGTTATCTGTGTACTGCTTGAGGAGAGACTTTGAGTGGCTAATTAAACATTTATAATGCAAAATCACATACCATGTTCAGCAATTCACTCAGACCAATGGCAGATTATACCAGCCTAGGATAGGTCAGTAGTTGAAGTCAAGGTCATTTATTTAGGGATAATATATGTACCTATTCACAGGATAAAACTGTTTGAAGTCCAGTCTGAAATTATAAGGTTTTGGAGACCAAGATTTCCCAGTCTGACACAATAATCAGTAGCATTTATTAATTAGCCTTTGAAGAGAAGCAGAACATTAATTACATAACCCCATAATAACCCTATTAATATATAACGCCATGACAAATTGCTTCATTTTAATAGGGGCTTCATAGTGATAGCATCTGTAAACAGAGCACCAAAACATACAGAGTTTGTAAAATGCATAAACCCAAATGAAAGGGGGTAGCTGGAATAATTAGGTTGACCATAAGCACACAGCCTTCATTTGCAAAGACCTGAGAAGAAAGTTTTAGTAGGAGAGGACTTTTCTGACAGAGGAAGTAGTAAGTTTAGCTCCTCAAGAGTAATGACTGGTTTTGGAAGCCACTTTTTCTTACTGGTCTTTGTGTTCCCAGTGCTTTGCACAAAGGCCAGCATGAAATAAAATGCTTGGTATAAGTTTGAGTGAGTGGGGGAAGGAAGGAATAGAATCAGATAAAGGGGCTGGTAGGATCTGCTGGTTACTATGAGAAATGGTACATCTCATTGTATAGCTATCTATTTCTAGTACATATTAGGTTCTTAAAGGTCAGAGACCACATTCTTGAATTCTCAGCCCCTAGCAGCAGGTTCTTAGGTCTTAGTCATATTCCAGAAATGCTTGTCAAATCACTTTTAAAAACCCAAGCCCAGGCTGTCCCACCCACAGAGAGACTGTCTATGTTCTGTTAAGGAAAACTTCACAGTCTTGCCCAGTACACTTATGGACCCTTACTAGTTCATCATCATTGCCACCATCCTCCTAGAAATCACAACAGCATCATGAATGAACATAGGAGTCAGGCATTTTCATGTCCTTATTGTCAGTATTTTTATATACTGTTGCAGTAACTGGGGAGCCTAGACTTCCACCTTAAACCAGCATTAATGATGCATCCCTCTCCCTCCCATCTATCATACTATCAGAGGAGACTTTCACCACTCCTTAGAGGTAATGAGGACACCTGCTCCCCCCACCCCGTGGTATCAGTGGAGGCCACATAGGGAGCAGTAGTAAGGTGCTCTTATCAATCCCAGCAAAGGAGGTATCAGTGGAGGCCTAATGGGAAGCCAGAACTCTCAGCATCACCCAGTAGTAACAAAGAGTCCCTGCCCCGGATGTCAATACAGGCCAAATGGTGAACCAGGACATATACAATCACCTGGCAGTGATGAGGTGATATCCACCCCCAACCTGATCTCCATCCAGAGCAGTGTCAGAGGAAGCCAGTCAAAACAGAAGTTTTAAAGAAGATCCAGAGTCTCATAGCATAATCCCCAAAATGTCCAGTCTCCGGTGAAAAAAATCACTCATATCAAAAACTAGGAAGATCTCAACTTGAACAAAGATAATCAGTAGATGCCAGTACCAAGGTGACAGATATTAGAATTATCTAACAAAGACTTAAAAGCAGCCATCATAAAAATGCTTCAGTGAGCAATTATGAGTACACTTAAAGCAAATGAAACAATAGTATCCCCCCTTTCATACCTGATATTGGCAATTTTTATCTCCTTTTTTACTTGCTATAGGTTGGTCATTTTTACTGACCATTTCACAAAGCCATCTTTTTGTTTCATTATCTTTTCTGTTTTTAATTTATTTCTGCTCTTATCTCTATTACTTCAATTATTTTAGTTGCTTTGGATTTATTTTGCCCTTCTTATAGTTTCTTGAATTGGGAGCTTAGCTTATTGATTTGAGACATTTCTTCTTTCCAATATGAGCATTTAGTGTTAAAAATTTCCCTCTCATCACTGCTTTAGCTATGTCCCACACATTTTGGTGTGTTGTATTTTCATTTCATTCACTTTAGTGTATTTTTT
This sequence comes from Neophocaena asiaeorientalis asiaeorientalis, assembly GCF_003031525.2. Taxonomy (NCBI): domain Eukaryota; kingdom Metazoa; phylum Chordata; class Mammalia; order Artiodactyla; family Phocoenidae; genus Neophocaena; species Neophocaena asiaeorientalis. The sequence continues at coordinate 85,705 of NW_020173113.1, read as the reverse complement.
CCTTTGAGACTTCTTTCACCTTCTTTTTTTCCCTTGGGACTTCTTTTATTTAAAAGTGTGGTTTTTACTTTATTTGGATATTTTCTTATCTCTCTATTATACTTTATTTGGATATTTTCTTATCTCTCTATTACTGATTTCTAGTTTTGATTCCATTGTATTAGAGAACACTCTGTATAATTCCAATTTGTTCCAATTCGTTGAGGTTTATTTTATGACCCAGGATACAGTCTATCATGGTACATGTTCTGTGGGTGCTTGAAAACAATGCCTGTGCTGCTGCTGCTGAGTGGAACACTCTATAAATGTCAGTTCAATCCTGTTAGTTGATGGTGTTGAGTTCTTCTATATCCTGGGTGATTTTCTGTCTGTTCTATCACTTACTGACAGAGGTTGAAGTCTCCAGCTATAATCGGGGAATTGTGTTTTTCTCCTTTCAGTTCAATCAGTTTTTGTTTCAGATGTTTTGCAGCCCTGTTGTTTGGTGCACATACATTTACTATTGCTATGTTTTATTGGTGGATTGATCGTTTCTTCATTATGTAATATTCCTCCCCATCTCTGGTAATTTTCTTTGCTATGAAGGCTACTTAATCTGATATTAATGTTGTCACTCTTGCTTTCTTTTGAGTAACGTTTACACTGTATATCTTTCTCCATTATTTTACTTTTGACCTACTTATATGCTTATATTTTAAGTGTGTTTTTGGTAGACAGCATATATTTGGATCATGTTTTTTAATCCATTCTGCCAAGCTCTGACTTTTAATGGGTTTAGACCATTTACACTTAATGTAATTATTGATATGTTAGGGCTTAAGTCTGCCATTTTATTTTATTATGTGTGTATGTGTGTGTTCTCTGTTTTTTATTTCTCTCGTTTCTTTTTCCTGCCTTCCTGAGGGTTACCTGAACAAATTACCACAACTTACCCAGTGTGAAATAATCATTTGAAGAGCCCCATAACTATTAATGAAATTGAATTTGTAATTAAAAATTCTCCCTAAAAATACCTCCAGGCCCAGATGCTTTCACTGGAAAATTCTTCCAAACATTTAAAGAAATAAAAAGTGATGATACTGGAAGAGAAATTTGAATCAAACTAAATGTAGTTATAGAATAAATAGTTTACCATGGGAATGTGGATACACTGTTGCAGTTTGAGAGGAACTAGCTATGCAGCTAGAGGAACTTAATGAAGGCAAACTTATGGACATAAAGAAAGTGATTGTGATGAAAAGAATGAAGATGCCCCAGAGAAAATGATGCCAGAAAAAAACTGCACATTAATGGAACTCTCAGAAAATTTTTCGACAGTCAAAGGACAAATGTTGGAAACTGATCCAAGTTCATAAAGGAGTATGACAACTTGCCAAGACATAGAAAAGGTGCTTGCTCTGTGTCATAAATTTTGTAATTAAAAGAAGGAGTCAAGCACTGTACTCTTGATAAGTTTTTACAAAGAGATAAAAGAGTTTAAATTCTCAGTGTTTCAAATTATAGTGTATTAAATACATATTGGTTTTACTATTTTTTATTTCCCTATATAGTTATAGCCAACAGTAAGAGAGTAAAATGCTTTGACAAAAATTTTAAAGGTCACTGAACAATCACAGTTTTCCCCGTTGATTATTAAGATTGCTTTTCACAGTTTCAGTTTGCACAGTCATTTTTACAGTACAGTACCACTGTGCAAAGCGAGGACTACCTGCTTTAGTGACAGCAGATCAGTGGTTTTTTTGGAAGTGGCCAGTGGAGCAGGAGGATACAAGGAAACTTTTAGAGGTGATGGATATATTTATTATCTTGGTTGTAGTTCTGGTTGCACAAATTTATATGTGTGTTGGAACTTGTTAATTTGTACATTTTAAATATATGCAGCTTAATATGTAATTTATACCTCAATAATGTTAATAAAAGTATCATCCATGTATGTAATTATAAATATATATTTAAATATATAAACAATCATCACAAATAAAGGAGTGTATAGATGGTAATAAAATGTGGTAGTGGGCACATGAAGGCACAACAGTATGTGATGAGAAGAGAAAAGGAAGAAAGACAACAGATGTGACTATAAGCTACCCAAGAGCAGAACCCTTACCGTCAAATCGTAGGTTTTCAATATACGTTTACTATTGTAAGGAGAATAGGATGAAGGAAGGAAAGAGGAAAGCAGGTGGGTGTTAGGAAAGAAAATTAGCAAACAACCAAAAGAGATTATAGTTGACCCTTGAACCACATGAGTTTGAACTGTGCGGGTCCACTTATACGTGTTTTTTTTTCAGTAGTAAATACTACAGTACTACACAGTCTGTGGGTGGTTGACTCCACAGATCCAGAACCACGGATGTGGAGGGCCAACTGTAAATTATGTGTGAATTTTTGACTGCATGAAGTGTCAGTGCCCATTACCCCTGTCTTGTTCAAAGATCAACTGTACATTCTTACCAGCATTGTATGAGGATTCCATTTTCTCCACATCCTAACCAACACTTGTTATTGTCTGTATTTTTTATTGTGGCCATCCTAGTAGGTATGAAGTATATCTCATTGTGGTTTTGATTTGCATTTGCTTGATAGCTAATGATGTTGAGCATCTTTTCTTCATGTGCTTATTAGCCAGTTGTATATTCTTTCTGGAAGAAAGCTTTTCTACTTTATTACAAAGAGAAGAAGCCTTTATGTGGTCAGAAAAATACAAGGTTGATCTTTTTTCCCTTCCTGTGAAACACTACTGTTCAAACTGCAAAGTGAATCATCTCAGTTCACCTCTTTATGTTCTATCACATTCACTTTGGAATGGCTGCCTTTGGCTGCTGAAAGTCTACCCCTTTAGTGAAAAGGGTGACAAAGTCCCCTGACCAGCAGTTCTAGAATATCCCATTTTTACTTGGTGCTTCGATGCATACCTCCCATATATATCTCTTCTTTGGAGAAATTATTCACATCTTTTGCCCATTAGAAAAATTGGGCTATTTGTCTTTTTATTGTTGAATTGTAAAAGTTCTTTACATAGTCTAGGGTTTTTAAAAAATATTTATTTATTTGGCTGCACCGGATCTTAGTTGCGGCACACAGGATTTTCATTGCCGCGTTCAGGATCTTTAGCTGTGGCATGTGGGATCATTTAGTTGCAGTGTGCAGGCTCTTAGTGGCAGCATGTGGGATCTAGTTCCCTGACCATGGATCAAACCCAGGCCCCCTGCATTGGGAGTGTGGAGTCTTAACCACTGGACCACCAGGGAGGTCCCTAGATACAGGTTTTTTTTTATCAGATATATGATTTGCAAATCATTTCTCCCTTTCTGTGGGTAGTCTTTTCACTTCATTGATGGTGTCCTTTGAGACACAAAAGTTTTTAATTTTGATGAAGTTCAGCTTATCTATTTTTTTTCTTTTGGTTGCTTGTCCTTTTGGTGTCATATCTAAGAAATCATTGCCTAAACCAAGATCATGTAGTTTTATACCTATGTTTTCTCCTAAGAATTCTGTAGTTTTATAAAACTCTTACATTTGGGTCTTTGATCCATTTAAGTTAATTTTTGTGTATAGCATGAGATGTTAGGGGTCTAAGTTCATTCTTTTGCTTGTGGATATCCATGTATCCCAGCTCCAACTGTTGAGCAGCTTCCGTTTTGAAAGCAATGGACACTGTATCCCAACCTTACCCACCTTGGTTCCACCAGGCTGCTATGAAAGAAAACACAGTTCTTGAATCACCAAGAAATCCCAGTTCCATCTTTTTAAGTCCCTTTTCACAAATCTACCAAGGTGACTTTTCAAGTTTTTCGTACTTTGAACTGAGATGCTAATTTCTCTACTTTATGCTTCACTCTGTCCAAATACGTTACTTTTTCCCACTATATGGGAAAATACCATATATGTTCCTTTTTTATTGGTTAATTTTACAACTTTTTATGTTAGTGTTTCTTTTTTATGTCTTTGTTGGGTTTTTTTCATAGGTTACAAATTCTGTAGAAGTTAAGGAGGTGCCTGGTAAAAGTTTGGTTATTTACACTATTGAGAGTATACTTAGATAGTTTTTGAAATTAAAAGATGTAGCTTTATTCTCAAAAGCCACAAATAAAAGTATTTTCTTCTGACATAACTGCCAAATCTAAACAAATGTAAATGTTTCATAGCAAACCCTTGCAATGATTGCTTTTAGATTTAAAATAACGATAGTGTATTACCTTCATATAAAAATAAATGTTCACTAATAATTATTCAATTGTAAAAATTCTTCCTGCCTTCCAAATTTAAAAAATTGTCAGTGTGCATTAAAAGCATGATGACATTCCTTGATTTTGTGATAAATTTTTTTTAATTTATTTTATTTTTGGCTGCATTGGGTCTTTGTTGCTGCGCACGGGTTTTCTCTAGTTGAGGCAATCAGGGGCTACTCTTCATTGCGGTGCGCAGGCTTCTCATTGTAGTGGCTTCTCTTGTTGCGGAGCATGGGCTCTAGGTGTATGGGCTTCAGTAGTTGTGGCGCAGGAGCGTAGTAGTTGCTCGTGGGCTCTAGAGTGCAGACTCAGTAGTTGTGGCGCACGGGCTTAGTTGCTCCATGGCATGTGGGATATTCCTGGACCAGGGCTCAAATCCATGTCCCCTGCATTGGCAGGTGGCTTCTTAACCACTGTGCCACCAGGGAAACCTGTGCTAAATATTTTTAATAAAGAGTGTTATAGCAGTTCACAATAGCATATGAAAAGTATCAGAATGTAAAAACAAAAATCTTTTAATATATTATTTTGAGTTGACTCCTCCGTGTTAGTTTTAGTAAAATTAAAACCTCATTGGTTAGTTATTTTCTACTGATGGATAGCTCTGGAGAAAATATTCTAAGATATAAATCTGTTAGAGAAATTTAAGAATGAATCTAATGCAACAAAATAGTTACTTAAGTGGAAACATACATGAAAATATTGGGAAATAATTTTTTACCGTTATGTATGTATTAGTCAGGATAGGCCAACTGCTATAACGAACATCTCCGAAAGTCTCAGCATCTTAACATAATGAAGGTTTTATTTTTTGCACATGTCTCCATCCAGTGTGGGTTTGGGATGTGAGTCATCTCTGCCTGACATAGGCATTCAGGGACTCAGGCTCTTTTTGAGTGACTCCTCTGTCTGCCAGGTCTTTTCCCACTCCCTTTTCCACCCCCAAACTTCTAAATCCAGTCTGCAGGAAAAGAAAAGGCAGTATGGAGGGTTATGCAGGCATATTTGGAGGGGGGCTAGACTTTGAAGTGGATTATCCACACATACGCCATTAGCCAGAACTCATTCACATGGCCCACCTAACTGCAAAGGATACTGGGGAATGCAGTCTTGCTATGTGCCTAGATAGAAAAAGAAACAGGGTTTGGTGAACACATTAGCATTTCTGTGTTACTCCTTGGTAGTGGTATTACGAACTCAAAGCTACATGAGCACAAGAACCTTACTGATTTCTTTTTTAACATTTTTATTGGAGTATAATTGCTTTAACACTGGTGTGTTAGTCTCTGCTGTATAAAAAAGTGAATCAGCTATACATATACATATATCCCCATATCCCCCTCCCTCTTGTGTCTCCCTCCCACCCTCCCTATCCCACCCCTCTAGGTGGTCACAAAGCACCGAGCTGATTTCCCTGTGCGATGCAGCTGCTTCCCACTAGCTATCTGTTTTACATTTAGTAGTGTATATATGTCAATGCCACTCTCTCACTTCATCCCAGCTTACCCTTCTCCCTTCCCGTGTGCTCAAGTCCATTCTCTACATCTGCGTCTTTATTCCTGTCCTGCCCCTACATTCTTCAGAACCATATTTTTTTTCTTAGATTCCATATATGTGTTAGTATATAGTATTTGTTTTTCTCTTTCTGACTTACTTCACTCTGTATGACAAACTCTAGGTCCATCCACCTCACTACAAATAACTCAATTTCATTTATTTTTATGGCTGAGTAATATGCCATTGTATATATGTGCCACATCTTCTTTATCCATTCATCTGTTGATGGACACTTAGGTTGCTTCCATGTCTTGGCTCTTGTAAGTAGAGGTGCAGTGAACATTGTGGTACATGACTCTTTATGAATTATGTTTTTCTCAGGGTATATGCCCAGTAGTGGGATTGCTGGGTCATATGGTAGTTCTATTTGTAGTTTTTTAAGGAACTTCCATACTGTTCTCCATAGTGGCTGTACCAATTCACATTCCCACCAGCAGTGCAAGAGTGTTCCCTTTTCTCCACACCCTCTCCAGCATTTATTGTTTGTAGATGTTTTGATGATGGCCATTCTGACCGGTGTGAGGTGATACCTCACTGGAGTTTTTATTTCATTTCTCTAATGATTAGTGATGTTGAGCATCCTTTCATGTGTTTGTTGGCAGTCTGTATATCTTCTTTGGAGAAATGTCTAGTTAGGTGTTCTGCCCATTTTTGGATTGGCTTGTTTGTTTGTTTTTTTGATATTGAGCTGCATGAGCTGTTTGTATATTTTGGAGATTAATCCTTGTGCTGTTGGATTCTCTTTTCTAGTATTTTGTTGAGGATTTTTACATCTCTGTTCATCAGTGATATTGGCCTGTAGTTTTCTTTCTTTGTGACATCTTTGTCTGGTTTTGGTATCAGGGTGATGGTGGCCTCGTAGAATGAGTTTGGGAGTTCCTCCCTCTGCTATATTTTGGAAGAGTTTGAGAAGGATAGGTGTTAGGTCTTCTCTAAATGTTTGACAGAATTCGCCTGTGAATCCATCTGGCCCTGGGCTTTTGTTTGTTGGAAGATTTTTAATCACAGTCTCAATTTCAGTGCTTGTGATTGGTCTGTTTATATTTTCTCTTTCTTCCTGGTTCAGTCTCAGAGGAACCTTACTGATTATTGATTTATTAATTTATTTTGGTTGTGCCTGGTCTTAGTTCTGGCAGGTGGGCTCCTTGGTTGCGGCATGTGGGCTCCTTAGGTTTGACAGGTGGGCTCCTTAGTTGTGGCTTGCAGGCTCCTTTAGTTGCAGCTCACTGGCTCCTTAGTTGTGGCATGTGAACTCTTACTTGTGGCATGCATGTGGGATCTAGTTTCCTGACCATGAATCGAACCCAGGCCCCTTGCATTGGGAGCTCAGAGTCTTAACTGCTGTGCCACCAGGGAAGTCCCAGAACCTTACTGCTTTTACTCACCACTGTAACCCTGTAGTTGATGCTATGATCTGTACTACCCAGATTCCCATTTAGTCTTAGGACCTATCCACATGGTCAGGATACTCTGACTTCTTACCTGGCAGCTCTGGGCTCCAAGAGTGAGTTTTCTAAGTGATGAGAAGTGGAAGGTGCCACTCCAGCAGTGGCCATTTCATCATCTCTGCCTCCTATGACTCTTCCTCAGACACTGCTTGACCAGGTGGCTTGAGCAAGACCCCAGTCTGGTTATTGAGTCCAGAGAAACTGTGATTAAACACTGCTTCTCATTCCCTTTCCTCAGCCCTCAGTGTTAACCTTGTAAGAATATAAATATATATTTTTCTTTTTACAAATAAGCCAATGGAGATAATTTAGTGTTACTAACATAGTATTTATAGGCTTAAAACAAATGTACTCGTGGTGATTAAATGTAATTACTGTTATAGACTTTACCAAACCATAGTGGTTCTCAGGCAACACAAAGTAGAGAAGGAATTCCGTGTTTTTTAAAAATTATCAAAAAGGAAACTGAGAGTCAGCCTAGACTCTTGTGTCATCAACTCCTGCTTTTCCTTCCCACCCTACCTCTCATTTTTAGTCTACTTAATAGATGACATTTTTTTAAATAAATGACATTTAAAAAAATTTTTTTTAATTCTACATTCATCAGGAAGAGACAACACTAACTTTACTGCTTACACAAAACTGTCAGATCCAGAATATGAAAATGTTGGTATAAGCCAGATAAATTATTTACATACTGTTTTTTAAGCATAATTAGCTTCTGTGCCTCATTTTTTGCAATTTATGAAAATCTAGATGTTTAGCTAACTTCTTTTGGGAGCAAAGGAGGAAATAAGGGTGCCATTCTTTTTGGAAGCTATATAATTTTTAAATAATATGCAAAGTCAAATATTATGGCAAAAAAGACTGTTACTAGCTCATTTTTACTGTTGTGCTTGAACCTGGATAGAATTTTTTTTCTAAGAAATCAATGTAAATGAAGTTTGATTATCAGATTTACAAGAAATTTAAAACTACCAAAGCTTTGAAAATACTCACAAGCATTAGATTGTATATCAAACATAAAGAGAAAGTAGAGAATGGAAAAGTCTTACTAAAAATCTAGAAGCACTAGTCAAGACAACAAAAACCTCATACTCTTCAAAGCCCAAATCCCCTGAATTTTTTATGTGTAAGCATTGAACTTCAGTCTGTTTTCCCTAGGGGATTACTTGACTCTGTAGTTGAGATCAAAGGAATATTGACACTCATTTTAGGTAACAACATTTTGTTACCAAATTTAGCTGAATTCAAAGCAGTCTTGAAAATGTGCAGTTTCTTCTACAGTAAATATAAATGAATTTATGTGTGATAATCCCGCAATTATAATAATTATAATTTTGGTTAAAAAAAAAAAAGAAGGTGCCAGTCTTAAGGCCTGTGCTCAGAAAATGTCACAGTATTACTTCTACCATATTTTATTAGAGCAGTTGCAGAGAGCTCCCAGACTGAAGGGGAGGGAAATAGGCCCTACCTCTCAACAGAAGGACTATCAAAGGATTTATGACTACCTTCAATCCATCACAATAGTAATATTTGTAATGTTTGTATTTGAGTTACTTGTCTTATTGCCTACAGATGGATTAATCATTCAGCTAGAGAAACTTAAATACTAGTAAAACTAAGCACTTGCTTTTTATTTATTACCTAATTCACAAGATTGTCAAAATGCTTCAGAATTTTATTTCCTAATGAACTTACAGAAGTAATTTTGGATGTATATAAATTAATTGACCTGATTCTTGGGTGCTAAAACTGAAAAGGGGTGAAAAAAGATACAACAGAGTAGGTGCAGCAAATCCTTTTAGAGTTTTTGTTCCAGCTTTCAGGTTAGGTTTTCCTCTCTGTTCCATTATCCTTTCTGCTATTCTTTTGTCCCTTAGTTTAGGGTAGTGTAGTGCATATACGTGGTGATTGAGGGGAGGGGTACAGAGAATTCTGAAATGGAGCCAGCTTGCGCTGTAAGTTACAGCTGTTTAAATAAGCCTTTTCATTACCACAAGGAATTTTTTGAAGTAAGTTCAACAAATAAAGATGATGTTAGCCCCATTTCATGTTTTTTAGGTAGACCGTGGCTGATTTTGATGCTCATCAATGATAAACAAGTTTCAGATAGTTTTTGTTTTGTTTTGTGTTCATTTGTATATTTAAATCCGTTTCTTTCACAGTAAGGTTCCAATGGAAGGAAGGCAATGCTTCATGTTTGGTTAAAAGGAAGCATGCATTATAAGTTATATTACACATAAGTGGTTAATGTTATATTTATCATGTATGTGTATATGATTTTTAAATTGTAGATGAATTATTGACTTACTGTAAAAACAAAAATAATCAGAATACAAATATTAACTGTATAATGTATATGCTTATACAACATGTACATATGTATGTACAAATAAATGGGAACATTCTGTAACTTGCTTTTCTCACTTAACAATATATTATCATATACTTCTGAGTCATTAGTGATACTGGAAGAGAGGATGATTAGGTATCCAGAGAGGCCTAGTTCTCCTTGGAATGTAAATGTTGGACTAACTGGGTTATGGAGAGCAGTACTGTCTTCACTAAACTCCCGACTCAAATATTTAACCACCAATGCAATGTTTCCACTTGGATGTCCAATAGACATCTCAGACTTAAAGTGTCCCAAACTGAACTAGTGATGTTCTTCCCAAACTAGTTCCACCTGTAATTTTCTACGTTTAACTAATAGCAGATTCATTCTTCCTGTTCAGTCTTTCAGGCCAAAATTCCTAGAGTCATCTTTGATTCTTCATTGCCTCATACCCCATATTCAGTATCAAAGGAGATCCCCTTGGTTCTACTTTTCAAAATATATCAGATTTCATATAGTAAGTCAAAGGAAGAATGGCCCCTAGTGATAAATGGGAGCACAAGCCTGCCTCCCACTGCTATATTTTATCATCATGCTTCTCTCACCTCCCCCACTCTCCTTGCCCCACTCTTCACACACCTCCTTTCCCATTCCATTTTAGGCAGCAGCAGTCTACCATTTTGCTTTCAATTATGAGAATCAATAAAGAGCACTTTTATACACACATTTATCTTATTTAAAGTTTAAAGCAGTCTTTTGGTAGCTTTTCCAGTTACTATTGCTGTGTAAATTGTTTTTCCAGTTACTGTTGCCCCCAAACTTAGCACCAAGCAACCATGTTTTTATACTTATAGGTTCTGTGGGTCAGGAATTCAGACAGGGCACAGTGGGGATGGCTAGTCTCTGTTCTACTATGTCTAGGGCCTCATCTGGGAAGACTTGGAAGTTTGGGGGTGACTCAGCAGCTGGGGGCTGGAATCATCTAAAGGCTTTCACTAACGTGTCTGCCACCTGGGCTGGGATGACATAAAGATTGCACATGGCCTCTCCATTTGGTTTGGCTTCCTCATAGCATGACAACCTCAGCATAGGCAGACTCTCTACAGGCCTCAGACACAGGGGTCCACATGCACATGTTCCAGCAAAAAGATGAAGCTGTTTTCCCTTTTATGACTCAGCCTTGCAATTCTCATAGCGTCACTTCTGCTGTATCCTATTGGTGGAAACAGTCACATGCCCTTCCTGATTCAAAAGGAGGAGAAATAGACTTCACCACTTGATGGGGCAGTGGGAGAGTCACATTGTAGAAGAGCGTGTGGAATTTTTAAAATACCATCTGTCACAGAGGTTGTAATTGTCTTTTGTTTCATAAATGAGGCATGGAGTCTTGTAGAGAAGCAGAGTGGCAAGATTAACAAGGGGCATCTTGGGAAACTACTCCTAGAGATATTATTATAAGGGCCTCCTGTTTAGTTAGCTTTTAAGGCACTTATTTCAAGCCTTTAAAAAAATCCATGATGTTGTGGTATTTGTGCAATTTCTGTGCTATTCACAGATGATTCTGATCCACTCATTAGGAAATGAAGCATAGTCTCTACCTGTTAAATATTTAGATCAACTGAAGACACACTGAGGACTCACTGTGCATAAGACACTGGAAGAGGCTGTAGGTCGGCTTAGAGTGGTTGCAGCTTCTTTTTTTTGCCTCCTCAGTGTCAACAGGAGTGTTCACATGGGCTAGAGGTAGCTGACCTACCCTGAGAAGCAGGTGGATAGGCTTTCTTTCTATGAGGCTAAGCAGGTGTGGTTGTGGGTCTTTTCACCAAAATCAGTCATCCAGAAAGTTACTACAGCATTCGTTTACACTCAAGCATCCAAATTGAAAACTGCACTTACTACATTACTCTAACAAAATTGCTCTTATCTCTAGGCTTGTGAGCTTTTGCTGATTTGTTCAGTGGTCTGGTGACAATTCAAAGAGTGTCCCTCTACCAAGTGTATAGTGGCCAGAGAAGAAAATCACTGAGGGATGATCCTGGGATTTCGTCCAGCTATAGCAGTGTTATGTGTACTTGAAGATGTTAAAGCTGCATTTTACAAAACCCCAAAGGAATATTTTTTCATTTATTCTCATAGACCTTCCCTCTATCGTTATAAGAATTTCTCCTTGTGAGTGTGTATTAACCACCCTTTACCCATGCATTTCCTTGCCTTTGGTATTACTGTTTCGGCCTATAATTTTTTTTATTGTCGTAGGCTCAGTCCTTAGATTCAGACCTTTAGTTCAAGATACATATGAAAGATGAGTGAGATAACATCATCATTGTTATAAATTTTGCATTGAAATATAATATACACACAGAAAGATAACTAATGTATAACTCAGTTGTCATGAATTAAATACACTTGCTTAACTGGCACCCAGATCAAGAAAGAGAACATTACCAGCACCCCAGAAGCCCTCCTTCTGCTCCTCCCCACTGACTTCCTTCACCATAGGTGACAGCTTTGCCAGTTTTTAACCTTCATACTGAGACTGGATTGTTTTGTTCATCATTATGGTTGTGAGATTCATCCATGCTATTACATGGAGCATTTCATTAAGTTTCACTTCTGTGTCATATTCCATTGTGTGATATACCACATTTTATTTATCCATTCTGCTTTTGATAGATATTTGGGTTGCTTTCAGTTTTCAGCTATTATGAAAAATCCTAATACGGACATTTTTATACATCTTTTAGGATACATATGTGTACTTTTTTGTTAAGTATATTCCTAGGAGTGGCTTTGCTAGGTCATAGGTATGCACATGTTCAGCCATAATATCTGCTGCCAAATAGTTTGCCAAAATGATTGTACCAATTCACACTCCCAGCAGCAGTGGTCGATTTGCTCCATTTCTTTACAAGCACTTAGTATCTTCAATTTTTAATCAGTCTTTTCAAGTTTAGCCATTCTGGCAGGTAATGGTGATTATGATTTCAGTTTGCATTTCCATGTTAACTCATGAGGTCGAGAACCGCCATCTGGATAGCCTTATTTGTGAAGTGTCTATTCAGGTTTTTTGCCCAGTTTTTAATTGACTTCTCTGTTGTTTTCTAATTGATTTGTAAAAGTTTATTATACATTGTTGATAAACACGTTTTTCAGTCTTGGAGGTTAATGGCTTTTGTGTCTTATTTAAAAAATCTTTGTCTATCCCGAGGTTATAAAGATATTCCCCTTTGTTTTCTTCCAGAAGCTTAATAAATATATTAGTTTAAATCAAGAACATTTATAGTCTGCCTTGTTCTACATAAAATTTGAGGCAATTAAGATGAATAAGCAAAATATTCTTCCTTTTAGAAAAAGATAAATCTTGAAAAAACTTAGATATTCTATAATTACCTCATAAGCCATGCACCAAAAAGTGCAGCATATTTAATCTCATAGTCTCTGGAGAATTCATATGCATGTCTTGTCCTTTTCGGTTGGGTTCATTTCAGTTGGAAGCAGGCCTCTGATAGCAGTTCCCAAATTTTTAGCTTCAATTAATATTTAGAGTTCCACTTTTTTCCTCAAATACTTTGTTGTTGTTGGCTTTTTAAAACTCCATATGGTAGAAAAATTAAAATATGCAAATGTGTGTAGTTATTAACTTTATTCCACATGCATTATTTGGAATCATAAGCTTTTGGAAGAATGCTTAGGAGGAAATATTCAATCTAAAATTACAGGGTGGACTATGCTTCTGTATATATTTATGTGTATTCTTATGAATACATTTATGTTTATGAATCCTTGTACATACATAGTAACTCTAGAAGCTCCAGAAGCCTTCCAGAGAAACAATTTTCATCATTTTATGATGACACATATATCTATTTCTTTCTCTCTTTTTTATTTTTTATTTATTTATTTATTTATTTATTTTTGGCTGCGTTGGGTCTTCACTGCTGCACGTGGGCTTTCTCTAGTTGCAGAGAGCTAGAGCGACTCTTCATTGTGGTGCGCGGGCTTCTCATTGTGGTGGCTTCTCTTTGTTGCGGACCACAGGCTCTAGGTTTTTTTTGTAGATGTGGCACACGGGCTTAGTTGCTCCACGGCATGTGGGATCTTCCCAGACCAGGGCTCGAACCCGTGTCCCCTGCATTGGCAGGCGGATTCTTAACCACTGCGCCACCAGGGAAGTCCCTTTCTCTCTTTTTTATTAATAATTTTTTAACATCTTTATTGGAGTATAATTGCTTTACAATGGTGTGTTAGTTTCTGTTTTATAACAAAGTGAATCAGCTATACAAATACATATATCCCCATATCTCCTCCCTCTTGAATCTTTCTTCCACCCTCCCTATCCCACCCCTCTAGGGGGTCACAGAGCACTGAGCTGATCTCCCTGTGCTATACGGCTACTTCCTACTAGCTATCTGTTTTACATTTGGTAGTATACGTAAGTCTATGCCACTCTCTCACTTCATCCCAGCTTACCCTTCCCCTTCCCCATGTCCTCACATCCATTTTCTACGTCTGCATCTTTATTCCTGTCCTGCCCCTAGGTCCTTCAGAACCTTTTTTCTTTCTTTTTCTTTTTTTAGATTCCATATATATGTTATGATCCTTTTAATGTGCTGTTGGATTCTGTTTTCTAGTATTTTGTTGAAGATTTTTGCATCTCTGTTCATCAGTGATATTGGCCTGTAGTTTTCTTTCTTTATGATGTCTTTGGTTTTGGTATCAGAGTGATGGTAGCCTCGTAGAATGAGTTTGGGAGTGTTCCTCCCTCTGCTATATTTTGGAAGAGTTTGAGAAGGATAGGTGTTAGCTCTTCTCTAAATGTTTGCCAGAATTGACCTGTGAAGCCATCTGGTCCGGGGCTTTTGTTTGTTGGAAGATTTTTAATCACAGTCTCAATTTCAGTGCTTGTGATCGGTCTGTTTATATTTTCTATTTCTTCCTGGTTCAGTCTCAGAAGGTTGTGCTTTTCTAAGAATGTGTGCATTTCTTCCAGGTTGTCCATTTTATTGGCATAGAGTTGCTTGTAGTAATCTGTCATGATCCTTTGTATTTCTGCAGTGTCAGTTGTTACTTCTCCCTTTTCATTTCTAATTCTACTGATTTGAGTCCTTTCCCTTTTTTCTTGATGAGTCTGGCTAATGGTTTATCAATTTTGTTTATCTTCTCAAAGAACCAGCTTTTAATTTTATTGATCTTAGGTATTGTTTCCTTCATTTCTTTTTCATTTGTTTCTGATCTGATCTTTATGATTTCTTTCCTTCTGCTAACTTTGGGGAAGTTTTGTTCTTCTTTCTCTCATTTCTTTAGGTGTAAGGTTAGGTTGTTTATTTGAGATGTTTCTTGTTTCTTGAGGTAGAATTGTATTGCTGTAAACTTCTGTCTTAGCACTGCTTTTGCTGCATCCCATAGGTTTTGGGTTGTCGTGTTTTCATTGTCATTTGTTTCTAGGTATTTTTTGATTTCCTCTTGGATTACCCCCTTTCTCTCTTTTTTAGATGGCCTACCCTGTTCTTTAAAATTTCTAGGGACTAATAATTCAGATTTCGTCTTGGTTACGTTTTCTGATGCTTCATGTACTATCTAGAACATTCATTGTAGAACGAGTCATTGGTATGAGAAATTTCTGTTCCTTCCTTTGCTTGGTTTCCTTGCCTTGGGCTCTTAAGTTTCAGGAGGGGTTTGGGAAAATAATGAGTTTGCTTAGGCCTGCTAGATGATTTGGTGGAAGAACGGAAATCTTTCATCCCATTGTGTTTTCCTGACTCAGACTTATAGTCACTATCATGTATGGTTGGGAAATGGCTTAAGTTTGTATAAATCCATGGCCTCTTGGCTTTAACTCATCTACCTAAATAGTAAAAATAATAAGAGATATAAAAATAACACTGGCATTATTATTTATTTATTTATTTATTTATTTTTTTGCTGTACACGGGCCTCTCTCTGTTGTGGCCTCTCCCATTGTGGAGCACAGGCTCTGGACGCACAGGCTCAGCGGCCATGGCTCACGGGCCCAGCCGCTCCGTGGCATGTGGGATCTTCCCGGACTGGGGCATGAACCCGTGTCCCCTGCACGAGCAGGCGGACTCTCAACCACCGTGCCACCAGGGCAGCCCAACACTGGCATTATTGATCATCTGTTTTTTACTATACACTTTACTAAGCACTTTACGTATTTTATTTCATATAATCGTCATAATAACCCTATAAGTTTGATACTATTATATCATAATTTATGATTATCGTCCTTTTTAGCTGAGAAAACTGAACTTTGTAGACATTAAGTAATTGCCCAAGATCGCCATGCGAGTGAGTGGCAGTAAAAGACAGGTTTGTGTGAGTCTATAGCCTATACTCTTTACCACCATCCAGTATGGCCTCCATGGTAGAAAATCATGAGTTTAGCTAAAATATATCTTTGGTATGTAATCCGGCTGTGCCTTTGTACAGGTATCACCCCTTCTTCTGGTTCCCCTTCTAAATAAATGTGGTGGCCATTGCACCAAGAACGCACAATGCAATATTTTATTAGAAGGAATGGTAGTAAGGGCCTAGGAACCAAAAGCGTAAATGAAACATTTTATTAGCAGTCAGAGTATTCACAGCAAATAACAACGCTGGATTTGTACAACCATTTACTTTCTAGAAACGGATCTGTCATGCCTCTCATTTGGCGGAGCAGGGGATTTCTCCAGGGTGGGAAGGGAGAACATTCAGCTCCAATGTATGGCCTGAGTGCTGTTGGGCCCATCCAGTCAGTGCCTGGAATCTGTCATTTGTTGATTGTTATCAGTGTCTTTCTTTTGCTTTTCTAGGATTGTAGCCGACAAGGTAAAGGAGGTCCTATTTATCCGACCCCGGAAGTACATCCACTGCTCCAGCCCAGAGACTGCAGAGCCTGGCTACATCAACATCATGGAGCTGGCGGCATCTGTGTGCCGCTATGACCTAGATGACATGGACATCTTCTGGCTCCAGGAACTCAATGAAGACCTCGCAGAAATGGGTAAGTTGTTTCCTCACAAGTAACTTGTTCCTTGACTTGATTTGTGATTTTTTAAAAAAGGTGTCAGGACCATTTTAACTTGCTTTCATTTTGTGGCTTCCTTTCTTTTCTGGGCTCTTCATTTATTTTTCTCTTTAATCTTAATCTTAATGAGGCATTTCCTGAAATGCATAAATATATTGAAGTAGAGCAGTAACATTTAAATCTGACCTTGTCTTTCCTTGTTCATGGTGAATATCACAGATCAGGGATGGCATGTAGGTTTCACAAGGCCATTTCCCAGTTCTGAGTGTGAGATTGGTCATGGCTGATTGGACTTCTGGTTGAGAAGGATTCTGAGACTGGTTGCTCGTTCGGCCCTGAAAAGTACCATGATCAGTGAGCAGGGCCAAGGGTAGTGGCACCTCTGACATCTCCACCTGATGGAGAGAAACTGCAACTTCAGCATTAGGCAGTACCACTGCAACTGACAGGTTGATGTGACCAGGATGCCTTAATGTAGGACTTGTATTTTGCTGCCTGGAAGAAGAATGGCAGGCCTAGGGTAAAACATCCCCAAAGCAGTTCTTAGCTACCTACAGTGAGTTCTAGAGTTGTCATGCTACTCTCAAAAAATAGAATAGAATGAAGCAAAAGCAAGCAAATAAAAAACCTCGTAGTAAACATAGTAGTAATTTTAAAGTAAACGTGTGCCATACAGTACCATACCGGCAATGCTCAGAAATCCTAGGCTGAAAGGAAACTCACCTTATACTTACACAGAGTTCTTTTTGACCTGTTTTCAGTCTAAACAGTGTTTAGGTCCAAGTGGTCCTGTGAAACTGGGTGGTTTTTAACTCTCTGTATGAGATATGGTAAAGGATACATTTGATTTTGTTTTTGTTTGAATCACATTTGTTCATTGTTAGTACAACAAGGATCAGTGGTTTTCCTTTTCTTCCCCTTTTTTTCTTTCTTTCTTTTGAGGTTGGTATCTGAATGCATGTGAATACAAAATTAAAATTATACTAAATCCAGTTTGGCATGGTGGTGATAGTTACTCTGCCAGTAACCAATACTAACTCCTTGCTTTTTAAAACATTTTGTTTTATGTCTTCTCTTGTTCTGCCTTCTAAGAGGAAGGAGAGGGGTCAAAAAAATTTAGGGTCGGAACCACAAAGAGAAGGGAATAAAAGACTGACAGAAAGGGAAAATGAGAGTGTGAGGGCATAATCAAGTGGATCGATGGCTCAATGTACAGTTGTGTTTATGAACCATACAGCATCCATATACACTATAGTCATTACAGTGCTGCCTTCAACATGACACTGCCGTATAACAAAGTCCCTTTGGTATTTTGCAGTTAATTCCCTTTGGATGAGTTTTTTTTAAATAAGCTTTCAAAAAAATTTTTGAAATAGTTTTAGCTTTCAAGAAAAGTTGTAGTTTTAATACAGTTACCATATACGTCTCACGCAGTTTGTTTCGCCTAATGTTAACATCTCACTTTACCATGATACATCTGTCAAAGCTAAGAAGCCAGCACAGGTACAGTACTATTAGCTAAGTTCCAGACTTTATTGGAATTTCACCAGTTTTTCCACTAATGACCTTTTTCTGTTCCAGGATCCCGTCCAGGATACCACATTGCATTTAGGCTTGGATGAGTTTTAAAAAGATGATTACCTTATCTCCAGCATTCCTTTAGAGTGAATGATATTGTAGTAAGGTTCTAAGAGCTTAAAATAAACTTTCAAAAACAATATTATCTTAAGCATGTTTTTTGTTCAGATTAAGGAATTCTAAAAGTTGAGTGCTTACTGCATACCAGTCACTATACTAAGCAATGTATGAACATGATCTCATCTCTGCCTCACAAGAAATCAATGAGTTTGGTATTATTATCCTTATTTTTATAGATAAGGAAGCTAAGCCCTAAAGAGGGTAAATAACTTGTCAAAGCTTATATAACCAATGTGAGGTCAAGTTGGAATTTGAATCCAAGTGCTCTTATAACCAGACACTATACTCCTTCACTCCAGGAAAAAAAAAGTGTGATTTGTCTTGGCTGGAAAAATTAAACATACTACCTGAATAGTTTTTGGTTTCATAAGTAGCAACAACATTGAAAAGGTAGTTTATGTGGAATTCCAAAGTTCCTTAGGATCTTATATTGCAGATGAAGTGGTATATTTGGATAAATTTGTTTTGGATCACTTTGAGAAGTACTCCTGAGTTTATAAGCTGTTAGAATAAATATATGTGTGCTCTCACAAAATCATCAGTCCCCCTAAGAAGAAAAATGTTTAGTTGTTACCAATAGCCATCATATGAATCTTTTAGTTGAGTTATTATGTATAGAAGGCTAAGAAAAATTAAAAGTATAGAAGGAAAAGGAATCAAGAGGCAAAAAAGGTAATTTCAGAATTTGCAGTTAGACCTTTATGAATGCTAATAAGTTTATTTTATATTATAGTTTGTCATTAGAAAATATTATTGGATTTTCTAAAAGTCAGGTTTGAAAAATAAATATTTCATATGTATAATCACATATACAGTACCTAGAATTTTCTTTTATGGCTTAATACCTTTTTGTATGAAATTTTCCTTGTGTAACCATTAGATGTGCTCATTGGAACTAATTTGCTAAGAATGAATTGTTATTTATATCCAAATAGTTATATGATTCTAATTATTTTATTATACTCTAAAGTGTTCAAGATTACAAAGTCCAGTGAAAGTCCTCCCTCAGTGGGAATAAGAGAAAACAGATTCGGGGGAGTTCCCTGGTTGCCTAGTGGTTAGGATTCTGGGCTTTCCAGGTTCAATCCCTGGTCAGGGAACTGAGATCCTACAGGCCTCATGGCGCAGCCACAAAAAAGAGACAGAGAGAGAGAGAGAGAGAGAGAGAGAGAGAGAGAGAAACAGATTTAGGAGGAGACTGGCTAGGATTTGGACAGAAAATTGAAAGGGTCAGTATATATAACTTACAAAGAATATGGTGAAATGTATTTCTCCTTTCATGTGTCAAACACTAATATGTGATGATAGGTAAATTTTAGAATAGCTCTAGTAAAAGATTCTTTAAAATCTGGTTGTTTTAGATCAGGGAAGAGATGGTTTTATCCTTTAGAATCTCCCCACCCCTGCACCGGGCTCACAGTAGGTGATTTGGGAATGACAGCTGACTGATGGGTTGATTGATTGTTTGTATTTCTGTGCAGGTTGTGGGCCAGTTGATGAGAATCTTATGGAAAAGACAGTAGAAGTCCTGGAACGCCATTGCCATGAAAATATGAACCATGCTATTGAGACAGAGGAAGGGCTAGGCATAGAGTATGATGAAGATGTGATCTGTGATGTGTGCCGGTCTCCAGACAGTGAAGAAGGGAATGATATGGTGTTCTGTGATAAGTGTAACATCTGTGTGCATCAGGTTAGTGAGAGTGGAGACCGCCACCTCCCCACGGTCAGCCTTTCTGAAGTTCAGTGATCATCTCCAGCACCCATATCTGGGTAGCAGCTTGCATTTAAGGGTGAAAATAAGGATTTGGCCTGGCTGTTCTCCAGTAATTCCTTTAGAAATAATACTTCTTATGATCCCCAAGGTGACTTATTAGCTTTACTCCAGGGGGCTAAACCCAGGTCTTTACTGTGTATCTTCATGCCCATGCCATTGAGATTGCCTTGTTCGATACTTTTACGGTCCCCTGGGGAGTCTCCTTGCTACCTGCCTGGGAGTCTCTCCTCTGCCTTGGAGTCCCTGTTATTTCATCAGGTTACACCCATGGTCAGTAACCTTGGGGAGTTTACACTTCCTACAGCTGGAAGTCGGAACTCCTCATCCTGGCACCCAGAGCCCTCCTCTGTCTCCCAAATATACCACTTCCAGGAAACTAGGTCTACTCCATTTTTAAACATCATAGAATTTTAGGATTGTAAAAAACCATCCCACTCCTTAATTTTACAGATAATACCAGGAGAGGTGAAGTGACTTTACCCAACCTCTTATAGCTAGTTGTCATTCTTTCTCTACCACACTACTTTTTTAAATTAATAGTAATGATGATGGTGATATCCACATTCTTTTCAGCTCTTTCCCTTTCTTCCCCCACAAGCCCTATGCTCTAGCAAAATAAGGTTACTCAGTGGGGCAGTGATGAATATTCCTGATGCTGTCCTGTCTTCATGTTTCAGCCACACCAATTTAAAATGCCTTCTCCCACCTCCAGCTAACAAAACTTTACATATCTTTCAAGATCTAGTTCGAATCCTTTCTTGAACTCCCTTACCCTAAGTGATTTTTCACTCTTCTGAACCTGTTGTGTGTTTCATTCATTTCATTAATTTATCTAGCAAATAGGTATGCAACACCATCCATGTTCCAGGACTGTGCTGCATGCTGAAGATACAGTGATGAAGAGGCAGACATGGTCTTTGCCCCCAGGGAGATCAGAATCTGGTGTAGGGTCTACAAGGAAACTGCCCATTTAGCATAGTATGCCAAGTGTTTTTGTAGATTGAAGTCCATGCTGCTGTGGAAGTGCATGGGAGGGATGGGGGTCGGGGATACCATCCAGAAGGTGGCATCCAAGCTGAATCTTAATGGCCAAAGGGAAATGCCAGAAAAAAACAGCGTGTGTTCAGGCAGAGAGGAGAACATGTTCAGGTGGGGTAGTGAGAGTAGGCAAAGTATGTTAGAGGCAACTCTGAGCTGTTCAGAACTGTGGAGAGTGGTGGGGTCGAGTAGGGAATGCATGGAGAGTGAGGGTAGAGAGGGATACAAGGGACACATGTGAAGGGCCTTCTCTGACAAACTAAGGAACTTCGGTTTTGTCCTGTCAACCCTGAAGGATATGATTTGTAATTTAGAAGGATCATCCTGACTACAAAAATATTAAAATGATTAGATAATACAGGAGATAGAGAGAAACCAGGACTTAAGACTTTATTTTAGTTCCGTGGGCCACCTAACCTAACCCTCTGTATTAAAAGGTACTCAGAATATTCTGTGATCAGTTGGGTCTCTTTCTTCCTTTTACTTGTATCCTTTTAGAGTGAATTTTGAAAATTTATATTCACTCTACCAGTTACTGGCATTTATGTCTCACCTTTAGTGACAGAGAAAATCTTTACTACTTAAGTATGAACTTAAATATCTGGCAGTACAGGTCCACAGTCCCTTCTATGCATTTCCAAAATTTTAAAGCTCTGAAAACTACAAGTTTTTACCTAAGTTTGGCACCAAAACTGATTTGAGGGCAGTAGCAGAACTCACCCTGTATGAGGCTATTTGTAGTCTTTATTCCATTTTGTCAAAATACTCATATATTTTGTTAGAGAAATATTAATGTATTTGATTATATGGCACTGCCCTGGTCCCATTAGGGGGTTAGGTAATATGCCATGTATATACTGTATCACTTTCCTAAGATACGAACAATTCTGAATTTCCTGATGTTTCTTACCCTAGAGTTTTCAGATAAATGATTGTGGATCTTTAGTAGAATTGAAGGTAATAGTACTGAGGTCATCTGTATATATTTTCTGTATTTGTCCTTCACAGTTGGGACAAAATATTAACGAATTACTTCCAGGTTCTTTAACTAACAAAATGAAATGTAGCATAAAAATTCTCCTTAAAGGTATTTTGCTTTGAAAACATATCCAGTAACGACAATAAATGGTGCCCTTTCCTCACATAGAAAGAAATGACAATAACACCTGACCAGGCCTTGCAGAATATAAGCTGGTATGTGTTAAAGCTGGATGTTGATGCCACATAAAGTTTCATATAAAAGAGAATTCTTCCGAAGTGAGTAGGTTCACTTGAATTCTAAAGAGATACTTAGGTTAGAGCTCCCTCTGTTGACTGAAAAGTGACTTTAAATGATTTGGAAGATTTGGTTTACTCAACAGAATTGGGGACATGTTGACAATTATATTTATTAAACATAATTTTTCTTCTTTAACTACCATATTATATCAACTGTTTGTTCCTCTGTGACTATAATACACTTACGGTCAGTACTTTAGAAGAGGGGTTTATTTTACATCAATAGATGTTAGATTTTAACAATTAAATTTTTTCATGAAAAACTGTGAAAATTGGGACCATTCCAAGGCCCTTAATGTATTCCATTTTCTGCTTCTTAGCCCACGTATTGAACACTCAAACTGAGGCCTAAATTAATTTGCCTGAAGGTACATGCTCATAGTTTTTATACCTGTCATATATATAATGTTTAGCACTAAATTTATTAACCCCTTGAAATTATATGTAAAACATATGTTCGTGCATGTGTGCAGTTTTTTAAAAAAAATGCAGTCCAGCCTTCGTCATTTTGTGGTCTAGAAAAAGTTGAGAGCCACTACAATGAAATACAAGTTTCTATGATCTTATGACCAGGAATAAGTCTACAGAAGAGCTCAGTAAATGATTTTCTACCCAATAAAATGGCCAGGTGATAAAGGGTATTGCTAGAACCAGCTTCTGGTTTTTCTTCTGCTGGTCTGAAAGAGGCTCTGTTTTAGGGAGAAAGCTTGCTTTCATTTCCTTGCAGACTTTCTGAATCTCAGAGAAAGAAAAAGCTTTGAAGGTTAGGGACCTTATAAAATGATGCCCTGCTTTTGTGACAGCAGCCTAGCTGGAATCCAGCTTCAGTTGTTGAGTGAAATTTATTTGTTCTACCAAACCACCTACTCAAGCTCAGCGTAGAGAACCTTCCAGATAAATTGATGGTAAAGGACCTACCCCCAGTGACCTTACAGTATCACTGAGGAGATGAAACATAACAGTTAAAGTAGAGAAGAATACATGATGTCGACTAAGTACCTGGTGAGGGAAACGACGTTGAGTGGAGGGTGGGAGTCAGGAAGTGGAGCAGACATAGGGGCTACAGTGATCTGAGAATTGAGGTGAAGAACAGCAGGCTTTTTCTTTGAAGGGCCAGATAGTAAATATTTTAGACTTTGAGGACCACATATAGTCCCTGTTACATATTCTTCTTTCTTTTAACATCCCTTTAAAAATATGGAAACCATTCTTAGCTTGTTGGCCTTACAAAACACATCTCAAGAAGTAGGCCCCTGGTTTTAGATGGGGTTGGGGGTGGGAGCAGAAGGGGTTTTTAGAGGGTTTATTGCTGTGCAATGGTATGAAGTCTTTGTTTTAGTAAGAAGAATATGGCAGCCAAATAGAAGAATGATTGAAGGTATGAGGGGAGAGGAAGAGAATTTAGAAATAAATCAATCCAGGCATGACGTGAATGAGGACTTGTTTGGAGCAGTTGTGGTGGGGATGGAGAGGAAGGTCAGAGTCTAGTGACCACTCCGTAGGGATTAGTAGCAAGCCCAAGGGACAGTAGATGAAGGAAAGTGGATAATAAGAGTCAAGGAATTTGGATCTGGAAGCTGCGAAGCATGGTGGTGATATGGATAGAGAGAGTTTGGAAAGGGGGCCAGTTGCGGGGGTAACATGATGGTGACTATTGGAACTGGAATCTGAGGTGTGGGTGAACTTTCTGGGGCAGGCACAGACTTTGAAGCTGCGGTGGTGAATCAGTCAGTAGTGAAGGTATGCTAGGCCACATGGGGAGCCAGGTGACCCCCAGCTATAGTCTCTAATGGTGAGAGTAGAGCAGTAAGGGGGGAAGGATGGGCGAAATTAGAGATAGTGAAAAGGAAATCTAAAATATTTCCAAACTAATCTCCCTCCTCGCACCTCCAGTAGTAATTCATTTATTTATTTGTCCGACTTCATTCTGTAAGGAATTTGAAGTAGCTTCAGGAACTCATTATGGACTACTGTGATTAGTCTAATATTCTGTTCAATTCAGGATCCATTCGTAAGTCCCTTTTTCTTCAACTCAAGCAAGTAACTGCTACAGTTTCCTGAGAGTGCTTTTTATGCAGCAGGCACTGTTAAGGCTCTTTAACATCAGCTCATTTGCTCCTCAGAAGTTTCATTCTGCTTATTTCTTAACACTTTTTTCTTGATCACAGCAGTGCATGACATGTAGAAGTTGTTCAGTGAGTATATGACTGACTAATTATAATACATAATCATTGAGAAAGCTTTAGAAAACGGAGGCAAAAAATATGTAATCACAAAACTCAGATAACAGTTGGGCTAACCTTTGCGTGTATTTCCTTCTAGTCTTACTCTATCGTCCTTAAAGTTAATTCTCATAGACAGACATGCTGACCTTAAAACAGATGCTAGAAGTTGCTTTTTTTTTTTTTGAGTGTTTTAAAATTACTAAATCCTGGATATGAGCTCGTTTGGCCTTATTTGCCTCTTTCTCCTAAAAGTGGAGGGTACTCTGTGACTGTGTACCGGAGCAGACATTGACCCCGTGAGAAGACACTAACCATTACCCCCCTCTCCTCCTCGTGCCTCCAGGCCTGCTACGGCATCCTCAAGGTCCCAGAAGGCAGCTGGCTGTGTCGCTCCTGTGTCCTGGGCATTCATCCACAATGTCTGTTATGTCCAAAGAAAGGTGGAGCCATGAAGACCACCAGGACAGGGACTAAATGGGCTCACGTCAGCTGTGCCCTGTGGATTCCAGAGGTAAGAATTCATCCAGGTCTGTGAGGCCATTTTCTCTCCCACAACGTTCAGACTGACTCAGGCTTCATGGAGATGCTTCATGCCTGCCCAAGTTTCTGAGGTGACAATGGTTCCACTTGACCTCCCTCACATCCTTCTTTTGCAAGTGGGCATGTGAGCCCATGCTAATTAATTTATAGGTGGTACTAGCAGTGGTATTGGATAAATTTGGATGAGAGGAGAGGGTATGAGCAGCACATTTTTTAAAGGTAAAACCTACCTTAAAAATACCAAATCTTAAGTGTAGAGTTTCATAAGTTTTTACACATGTATGTATCTGTCACCACAACCCAGACCAAGACATAGGACATCCCAGAAGTAGACATAGAGCATCCCAGAAGGATCCCTCACACCCACTTTCCAGTCCTTATCAGGGTCCCTATTACCCAAGAGTAACTACCATTTTGATTTCTATCACTATAGTTTCATTTTGTCTAAAAATGGAATCATACAGTATGCACTCTTTTCTGTCTGGCTAGCAGTCTATATTGTAGTGTGTGTCAATGTTCACGCCTTTCCATTGCTGAGTAGTATTCCATTTTTTAAGAGTGTCTTTATTCAGAATGCCACCCCTCACTATTTAATCTGGTCCTTCAGTTGCTGATATTTCCTGAGGGCTTCCAGACATTACTTCTTACTTTTTATGGCTGCCCTTTTTATTTTTATTTATTTATTTTTAATTTATTTTTGGCTGCGTTGGGTCTTTATTGTTGCGCGTGGGCTTTCTCTAGTTGCAGAGAGCGGGGGGCTACTCTTCGTTGCAGTGCGCAGGCTTCTCATTGTGGTGGCTTCTCTTGTTGTGGAGCACGGGCTATAGGCACGTGGGCTTCAGTAGTTGTGGCTCGCGGGCTCTAGAGCACAGGCTCAATAGTTGTGGCCCGCGGGCTTAGTTGCTCCACGGCATGTGGGATCTTCCCGGACCAGAGCCCGAACCCGTGTCTCCTGCATTGGCAGGCGGATTCTTAACCACTGTGCCACCAGGGAAGC
>NW_020173113.1:49715-59527 GCF_003031525.2 Neophocaena asiaeorientalis asiaeorientalis | reverse complement strand
TCATTCACATTCTCTCTCCCCAAACCCCATCCAAGCCAGCAAATTTGTTAGCATTTTAACTGCAGAACAAGAGAGACTGCAGAATTCAGTTTATTGGGAGCTGATGATACTGTATCAGAAATTCATTCTTCCTTTAAAACTTGCCTGCCTTTATTCTTGTTAACGTCTAATCTGTCTAGCAGTCGAGCTCACAAAGTTAAACTGAAAGTTCTAGGTACATACTATGGTATTCTTATGGATATAGAAGTCAGTTTGTTTTTTTAATTTGAGTAGTGGTTTCTTTTTCTTACTAAGAACATCCAGCTAATAGACATGTGAAATGAGCTCTGAGGTTTTTGGCCTGAGAATCACTAATTTCTAGCAGCAAATTCCCCCGCTAATAAAGCAGGCTCTTTCAGAATATTAAAAGTCTGGAACATGACTCAGGAAGAGTTCTTTAAAATTAAAAGAAGCTTTCTCACCTGTTGACATTCTCTTATAGTTTCTAATACTGATTTCTAGTACTTTGGGGGCTTTTCTAGATGTCTCTGATCTTTCTACTATTGGTTTCTCGATGTGGGTGGAACTTGTACTAGTTTAACTGTCCTTACTCAACAGTCCTTCACTTTTCAAAGTCATTTCTCTCTTAGAAACTCATGTACGTATTTTTAAAGAAAACACTTTTTACCAGAAGTTGCTTGACCCCTTATTTTCACACGGAAAAATTCCGTGTTTTTAAAAAGCATCTCTTTCAGCACTCTCTCAAAGACTAATTTAACTTTAAAGCTACTTTGGCTGAAAGAATAATCTGGTGATAGTTAGCATGATTTTAAAGACTGGTTTTATAATGTTATCCTCATCTTTTCTACTTATGTGCTGCAATCTCTTCATTACACAGATTGCTGCTACTTTCCAACGATACTATGTCACTGCCGCTGTTTTTCATCATTCATTATTAAATGAAAAAAACACAAGGCATGTGGCACCATCTCAAACATGTGAGAGGTGCTAGATTTTGTGAATCTTAATTCCTTTCCTTAGTAGCTTTCATTGGTTCCTAAGTAAAGTGTAGATATCTTTGATTCATTAAGGTAACCATGCCTAGTCTCTACTCCTGCCCTCTCATCCTATATATGAATCATTTATATTACTGGAAATGATTGAAGGCCTGAGCAGTGGCTAGAGATGGGTTTTATTTATTCTAAGTCCCATAGTAACCTTAGGAGACATGGCTCACCTCATTGTTTTGATGTTCTGAGCTTCTTGTGATATTATTTATGGTTTGTGAAAGGTACTTCTGGAATGCCTTGGTGCCTTCTGCCTTATGGTGGTGTTTTATTTGTAGGTCAGCATTGCTTGTCCTGAGAGGATGGAACCAATCACAAAGGTCTCCCATATTCCGCCCAGTCGGTGGGCCTTAGTCTGCAACCTGTGCAAGTTGAAGACAGGGGCTTGTATTCAGGTAAGTCCCAATGAGAAGTGGTGGAGTGGGCTAACACCAAATTGGCCAGACTCACCCTCCCAGTGAGAGCATCCTGCTAATTGAAAGGTTACTCAGCAGGCTTCTCACTCACTCCTAGAGCTCTGCTACTGTACAGACCATTTCTGGAGCCCCTTTTTTGGATGTTGCCTCTGGACCCTTCAGCTTATTCTTTTCAATAGCCATAGTGGTGGTTAATTTCCATCCTTCACTGTCAAATCTGATGAATTAGGTGAGTTCTGAAGCTAGATGATCCTGGGTGGAAACAAGCCATAACTTCTAAACAACCAGGCCCATGTTCTTGTGTGGCTCACCCATTGTAGATGGATGACTTGGGCTCCAGGATGATTTGACAGATGACCCTGTTGCTGGACTAAGTGCAACTCATTTGATAGGGAAAGATGCATCTGAATGGATAAATTCTGGTTGATAGGTTTGAAAGTCATTCTCATAGGCATATTTGTTGCATATGGTAGTGCAAGTCGAGGTTTCTGAGACATCTGAGGCATAGAAATTCAGCTGCTTGAAGTAGAAGTCGTAGCTGGTGCACCCAAAAGCAACATTGGAGGTGGGGAGGATGGGGCTGGGAGAGGCCAGTCACCCCCAGAAAAGGCAGGAAGGTCGACCCTTCATAATCTAGTTTTCCAGAATGTCATCTCACCTTTTATTCCAAATGTAATAAGGTGGATTTCCTGGTGAGAGGGGAGGAAGGGCTGGCCTTCCACTTCCCAGACCTCTTGCATAGGATACAGTCTGGTTGGAGTTAGGTTTGCATGTTCACCTTCACAGAAAGGGGGCCATATGATGTCATAGCTTAGGGACAGTGGCTCTAGGTGTTTCATGAGGTTCCTTGCTATCTGGCTCATCTTGTAGATTTCTTGCTCTAGACCTGGGATCAGCCACTCCTCCAAGTAACCCTGGTTCTTTTACTGGGAAATGGTATTTAAATAACACAATCTGGACCCCAAAAACACTTTTAGTTTTTAAACTCGTTTTTACATTTGACAGAATCGGATACTTTGTCTTGCTTTTTTAAAAAAAAATTTTCCTGCTGATTTTATTTATTTTAACTATAGCACTTTAGCAATTATAAGGAGGAAAATTTTTAAGGAAAACTATTCCCATGGGGTCTACTGCCTTAACACATTGCCTGTTTATGCTTTTCTAAGTTCTCTCCTGATTCCGCCCCACATGTGAGCCCCTTGAGGGCCAAGGTTATGTATCATTCTCTCCCTAGCACAAAAGAGAGTTCTTGCCCCTTATCAGTGCTCAATTAGTGTTTATTGAATAAATATATCCGTATTTAATTGTATCATAGATTAGTTTGAAATATGCATTCTCCCCACTAAAAAATAAAATATTTCCCATCTTTTCATAATTATCATTTAGTCATTTTATAATAGCACATTGAATTTATGTCTGTTAATTTACTTATTTTCCTTATTGTGGTACCTTCATTTTCCCCAATTTTTGCTGTTTTAAAGGATGATTTTTTTTTTACAACAGTTAGTAATTGGCAGCATGACTGTGGTGAGAGAAAAAATGCCCCATATTGCCACATTCTGCCCCCTATTGTAGTTATTTATCTATGAGTCTTAGCTTCCCTAGTAGGCTGCAAGCTCAAACTGTTTCATCCTTAGATCCTGCAAACCCCCGACATGGCCAATGAACAATAAATATTAGATTGATAGATGGATAGTGGATGAACAGATGGATGGAAGAAACATTCTGGAGTGGGTTTTTTTATTTCAGGGCAGTGGTTTTGTTTTTATTACTTAGAGTTTAGATTCTGCATTTTGTAAAGGTCTTTCCAAATTAAGACTCTTAAAAAAATTTTTTTTACTGAGTAAATTAGAGATTTAATGAAGCTCCAGTGAAGTCTTTGTTTCTCTCAATCTTAACAGATCCAACACCTTTTTATAACAAATATTTTGTAATGCATCTATACTACCTTTACTTTCGTAATACCTCTACTTAGTAAACTATGAGTTTACTAAAT
The DNA here is from genome assembly GCF_003031525.2 of Neophocaena asiaeorientalis asiaeorientalis. Taxonomy (NCBI): domain Eukaryota; kingdom Metazoa; phylum Chordata; class Mammalia; order Artiodactyla; family Phocoenidae; genus Neophocaena; species Neophocaena asiaeorientalis. Next base: position 56,069 of record NW_020173113.1, on the reverse strand, counting down.
GAAAGTTGTGGCTTAAAATATGGTTGTTAAAATACAGGTATATAATTGCTAATTCTTAGTTTTCTTGCTGAGGTAATAAAAGGAAATACATTAATGATTTTACTTGTTTCAACATTCCCTATCCAGTTCCTCTGTTGCATGTAGGTTCATGAACCAGCATTAAGTTCTAAGCAAAGGATAATCAGGCTTCAAAATTCTGACTGTGGTGTTTCCAGCAAGTAGTGTTAAGCAATGAGAAAATTCAGTAACACTTTTCATCACTTTGATGGCTTTGTTCTGGTGGGCTTCTCTGAATGGCCCAAACTAGAAATGGTTCTTTTTCTGGCCATCTCTGTTTTCTACATAATGACCCTCCTTGGGAATTTAGCCATCATTATCTTGTCATGCCTTGACGCCAGGCTCCACACCCCCATGTATTTCTTTCTGTCTAATCTCTCTTTTTTTGGACCTTTGCTGTACTACTTCCCCTGTCCCCCAAATGCTGGTCAACATCCAAAGCCACTGGAGAAATATCAGGTACCTAGGATGCATAGCTTAACTTTTCATATTCCTTAGTTTAGGATCCACTGAATGTGTACTTCTTTCAGTAATGGCCTTTGATCGTTATGTAGCTATCTGCCAGCATCTCCATTACACAGTTATCATGCACTCTTGGCTATGCCAACAATTGGCAGCAGTGGCTTGGGTAACAGGTTTCAGCAACTCTTTGGTGCAAATAGTATTGACTTTCTTGTTACCTCACTGTGGTCCATATCAGATGGAGAATTTCTTCTGTGAGGTACCTGCCATGCTTCAATTATCATGTGTTGATACATGGATCAATGAAGTGGAGATGTATGCTGCTGTGGTGGTCATAAAAGTCTCTTAAAATTTTGATTATAAGGAATTTCACTTATTCAACAAATATTTGAGTGCCTAATTGTGTGCCAGGCACTGTTCTAGGCACTTTGGATTTATCAGTGGACCAACAAAGAACTTTGTACCATGGAACTTACATTTTGGTTTGGGAGAAATCAATGATAAGCAATAGATACTAAATATCGTGTTAGAAGATGGTAAGTGCTCTGGAAAGGAAAAATGTGGAGTATGGTCAGAAGATGGGGATTGTGGGGCAGGAGGCATACATTGCAAGTTTAAATAGAGTGGTAAGAGTAGGACTCACCGTAGCTGTGGCATTTGAGCAAAGACTCGAAGGTGAGAGAAGACAATGCAGATATTTGGGGTAAAAATGTTCCAGGCAGAGGGATCAGCCAGTGCAAAGGCCCAGAGATAAGAGTGTGTTTGGCTTGTCCGAGAGATAGGAAAGAGGCCAATGAGAATGGAATGGAGTGTTTGAGAAGAGAATATCAGAGAGATTACACAGTGACCTGATTGGTTAGGGCAGGGGTTGGCAATTTTTTCTATACAGGGCCAGATAGTAAATATTTTAGGCTTTGCAGGCCATATGGTCTCTGTCACGACTACTCAATTCTGCCTTTGTAGCACAAAGGTGGCCATAGACGATACTTAAAGCTTTACTGGAATATAGCCATGCTCATTTGCTTATTTATGGACTCTAAATTTATTTTATATGTCATGAAATTTTCTTTTGATTGTTTTCCACCATTTAAAAAATGTAAAAACCATTTTTAGCTCCCATTCTTAGCTCATGGGCCACATAAAAACAGGTATCTGGCTTGCATTTGGTCTATGGGCCATAGTTTGCAAGCCCATGGTGAAGGGTTTCCAGGGCCCTTATAAGATCTTTTGTTTTGGGACTTCCCTGGCGGTCCAGTGGTTAAAACTCCATGCTTCCAATGCAGAGGGCACTGGTTCGATCCCTGGTCAGAGAACTAAGATCCCAGATGCCACGTGGCGTGGCCAAAAGATTTTAAAAAAAAAAAAGATCTTCTGTTTTTACTCAGAGTTTAAAGGGGGAGCCATTAGCAGGTTTTGAGCAGATAAATAAAATGATTTGATTTATATTTTTAAGGGATCACTCTATGGAATGATGTCTAAGATTTGCTTCAAAATAATCTGGAGGGCAGGGTACTATGGGGGTTAAAGATGAATCAAGATGGGTCATACATTAATGATTATTGAGTCTATATAATGGGTATATAGGGTTTAATATAGTATTCTCTATGCTATTATGTAGGGTTTTCCATACTAGAAGGTTAAAACAAAAATAGGCACTCTGGCTGCTTATTTGGAGCAGACTGTGAGGAGGGAAGGTTAGGAACGAGAAAAGCAATTAGGAGGCTATTACGGTAATCCTTGAGAGATGGCAGTGGTGGCTTTGTCTGGAGTGGTAGCCCTGGAGGTGGTGAAAAGTGGTTGGGTTCTGGATGAATATTGAAAGTAGAGCCAAGAGGATGAACTGTGGATCGGGTATGAGGTGTGAGAGAAAGATAGGTTGGGGAGGCTTCCAGGTTTTGGCCTGAACAGGGAGAAGGGTAAAGTTGCCATAAACTGAATGGAAAAATCTGCAAGTAGAAGAGATATGGGCGGAAAGATCATCATGAGTTCAGTTTTAAACATTTAAGTTGAGATGTCTACCAGATATCCTAGTGGAAATGTTAAACCGACAGTTGTCTATGCGAGTTTGGAGTTTGGGAGGAAGTTTTGGACTGAAGACATAAATTTGGGAGTCATTGTCATGTAGGTATCTTTAGCTTGGACTGGGTAAGATCACTGAGTGAGGGAGTGTAGATAGAGAGGAGAACAGTACCAAGCACTGGGCCTTGCAGCATTCCAGTGTTAAGTAGTCAGGAGAGTAGGGAGAGATAGCAGAGGAGACTGAGAAGTCACCAGGGAGACAGGAGGAAAACCAAGAGAGCATAGTAGCCTAGAAATCAAGGAAAGAAAGCGTTTCAAGGAGAGGGGAAAGATCAGTGATGTAAAAATACTGCTTGAGTAAGATGAGGACTACAAATTGACCCCTGAATTTAGCAATGTGATTATTGGTAATCTGGATGAGCAGTTTAGGTGGAGTGATGATGGCAAAAGCTACATTGCCAAGGGTCAGGGCAAAGAAATGGAGTAGGAACAGTCCGGAAAAGTGAGGGAAAGAAGTCCGCTCTTTAAGATGGAAGAAATAACAAGTATGTACAGTCAGCCCTCTGTATCCGCAGGTTCTGCATCTGAAGATTCAACCAATTGCAGATTGAAAATATTTGGAAAAAAATTCCAGAAAGTTCCCAAAAGCAAAACTTGAATTTGCCTTGCACAGGCAACTATTACATAGCATTTGCGTTGTATTAGGTTTTATAAATAATCTAGAGATGATTTAAAGTACAGGAGGATGCACGAAGGTTATATGCAAATACTATGCCATTTTATATAAGGGATTTGAGCATCTGTGGATTTTGGTATCCACAGGAAGTCTGGAGCCAATCCCCTGAGGATACTGAGAGACTATTGTATGTATACTTGTTAACATATAGAACATAACAGTATGCATGCAAAGAGAGTGACCCATGGAGAGGAAAAACTGCTGGAGCGAGGTTTTTCAGTAGGTGAGAGAGGGTGGGGTAAAGAGGGTGAGAGAGGGGCGGCTTCAGGTAAGAGCACAGATTGTTCTTCCCGGGTAACAGGCTTGAAGGCAGAGTGTGTAGGTACAGTGTTAGATAGGTGTGCTGCTGGGAATCTGCAGAGTGCTCTTTTTTTTTTTTAACAGATTCCTGGTGCCTCCTACTCTGCCATTTTCCCAGAATCCTCGCTCTATTTATTTATTTTATCTTTTAAATTTTTGGCTGCATTGGGTCTTTGTTGCTGCGCGTGGGCTTTTCTCTAGTTGTGGCGAGCGAGGGCTACCCTTTGTTGCGGTGCACAGGCTTCTCATTGCAGTGGCTTCTCTTGTTGCGGGGCACAGGCTCTAGGCGTGTGGGCTCCAGTAATTGTGGCCCATGGGCTCAGTAGTTGTGGCTCATGGGCTCTAGAGCGCAGGCTCAGTAGTTGTGGCACACAGGCTTAGTTGCTCCGTGGCATGTGAGATCTTCCTGGACCAGGGCTCGAACCCACATACTCTGCATTGGCAGGTGGATTCTTAACCACTGTGCCACCAGGGAAGCCCTACTTATTTATTTATTTAGGCTGCTCCACGTCTTAGTTGCAGCACGTGGGATCTTCATTGCGGCATGTGGACTTCTTAGTTGTGGCATGCGGACTTCTTAATTGTGGCATGTGAACTCTTAGTTGTGGCATGTGGACTTCTTAGTTGCGGCATGTGAACTCGTAGTTGTGGCATGCATGCGAGATCTAGTTCTCCTGCCAGAGATCAAACCCGGGCCCCCTGCATTGAGAGCAAGGAGTCTTACCCACTAGACCACCAGGAAGTCCCCAGAGTGCTCTTTTTGATTGTTGTAATTTCCTCAGTGAGATAGGAAACAGGATCATCAGCTGAGAGTGAGTATGTGGGTGAAGTCTCAAGGTTTGGGGAGAGAAGAGGTGTGAAATCGTTTTTTGGTTTCGGGAAGTACACTGTGAGTGCCAGGCTGCATTAAAGATTTTCCCCCCAAGTGAGGGGGAGTGAACTTCAGGTGACCTTGTGAAGTGTGGCTGTATTTTTCTCCACCTATGTTCTGCCTATACTAATTTACTGTTTTTGATCCCCATATAGGGAACAAGATTCTAAATTACTAATTGGTTTGAAATTAACTTAGTGGTGGTTTAAAAGGAAAAAAGGGTTTTGGTCTCTTTTTCCACAGGAAAACTAGGTGTGAACCGTGGAAAACAAAGCCCACTCTGTTAGTATAAGCAGAACATAGGTGGGGGTCAAGTTTTATTAGCATCTTTGTTTGTCAGAGGTTTATTTAAGGGTATTTGTGATTAGTAACACATCTCAGGTATTTTGCTTTATAAACTCTTCATGGAATTTTCTTAACTGTAAATTGTGTTCATTCTTCCTATCTCCCAGCAGTGGGGAATACCCACATCTCTCCTCTTCCTTTGATTTGGAAACATTCATTCGGCAAGGATAGAATCTAACACTGGTGGTTTTGGGGTCTAGACTAGCCAATATCTACAGCCTCCATATCTGGGAGCTAGAACCTTTCTCCTGAGGATGAAGATTTCTGATAATCGTGGAACAGATCCTAAAGACTGGGTTCAAAACAGATGCCCCAGACAGCTCTGAATTTTGCTTAAACCCTTGACACAGTCCCTCTGCCACCTTTCCAGAATTCCTATAGGGTCCTTATATATCTTATGTTCAAGCCCCATTCAACCTAGATCCAGATGTTTTAGGCCTTCCCTGAGAAAAAAGGAAGAACGGTGGTTAAAAACACAGCCTTTGGAGCCAGATTCCTGGGGTCCAAATCCTGGTTCCATCTCTTGTTTGTTATGTAATCTTGAGAAAGTTACCTTCCAAATCTGTTCCTCAGTTTCCACATCTATAAATGGAGATGATAAGATAGTACCTACTTAACAATGTGGTGAAGAGCTTAACACTGCCTAACAGATACTAAATACTCAGTAAATATTAGTGGTACTAGTATTTGTACTTGTTGTTATTGTTCATATTATTCCCTGGAGTCAGTCTGACTTTGTTGATGGAAAGCCCTAGCATTCATCCAGCCAAACTGAATAGAATCATTAAACATTTGGTGCTGGAGTAGGTGCCCCTTTCGACAGTAGAGGAATGTGGTCATGTCTGGAGTTACATGCATGTTTAGTGAAGTCAGAATAAATTGGTGGGCCACCATGAGTTTACTGTTAGGCTAATATGAGCTTGACTATGAGGGAAGTGAACTTTTTTAAAACAGATGAAAATCTTTGCCAAGTGGGGAAATGCAAGTACGTCTACTCAGTGACTATTAAAGGTAGTACTAGTAGAGATGGAAATTAAATGTTACGATTAAAGGGCATCAAAAAAAATTAAGAGGGAAAGCACCTTAATATTTTTCTCCATATATTCCAAATTTTATTTGTGAGTACAAATTGTTCCTATTCTAAGATATTTCTGGTCCTTGCCTTCAGGTGTTTATAGTCTATTAAGGGACACCAGATATAAACATGAGAAAAGTTAAATAACACTGAAGTGACATCTCCCCTCAGACCTTGCAGACCCTTAGGAATGAGAGATCAGAAGGGCTGGTGGCCACTGTTGGTGCTAGAGTTTAAGTACATAATGGCTAAATAGGTTTTGTGGGCTGACTTTGAATCATTTATGACATGGTTTCAGTGACCAAGTTTTGAGAAAATTGCTCTGATATCACCCATTTGTCTGTTCACAGATTATTGGGGATTAAGGGCAACCAAATGGACACTGTCCTGCAGCAGGATATGAACTGCTGAGGACACATGCACCAGGCCCTTGGTGTTCAACGCAGGTGTCATCTGCTTTTGAGGAGGACACAGTATTTTGTTTTCGGG
>NW_020173113.1:23760-49687 GCF_003031525.2 Neophocaena asiaeorientalis asiaeorientalis | reverse complement strand
GGGGCAGTTTTTTTTTTGTTGCGGGGGGGGGGGGTGACAAAATATTTCCTTAAAGAGGCAAGAAACAATTTAATTCCTAAATCAGTCTCTGGTGTTCTTTTTCAAAGGCTTTTATTCCAACCATCCTATCTGATCCAGTTCTCATCCCACAGAAACTCCAACTCCCCTTACAAATGTGAACATATAAGGATAGCATTTTCCCTCTAATGAAAGTATTTCAACAACTCATTTCTCTTCTATAATTTCTGAAGAATAGGTAGAAAATTATTTCTTTTTCCCCCTTTAAAAGTAAATAAACCATAGTGAGATACTACTTCATACCCACTAAGGTGGTAATAATTTTAAAAAGCAGGCAATAACAATTATTGGCAAGAAGGTGTAGAAATTAGAACTCTTATGCATCGCTGGTGGGAATGTAAAATGCACAGCCACTGTGGAAAACAGTTTGGCAATTCTTCCAAAAGTTAGACATAGAGTTACTGTATGTCTTAGTAATTCCACTTCTAAGTATATATCTACAAGTTAGAGGTCCCCAAGACCACTCTCGGGTTCAATAATTCACTAGAAGGACTCACAGAACTCAAAAAACCGTTATACTCATGGTCATAGTTTATTACAGTGAAAGAATACAGATTAAAATCAGCAAAGGGAAGAGGCACATAGGGCAGGGTCCAGGAGAGACCAGGCATGGAGCTTCCAGTTTCCTCTCTAAGTGGAATCTTGTGGACAGTGCTTATTTCTTTCAGCATTGGTGTATGATAATATACACAGAGTACTGCCAACCAGCAAAGCCACCTAAGTCTTGGTGTAGAGATTTTATTAGGAGTTGGTCATGTAGACGTGGCTGACCACCTGCATGGCTGGCCTTAGTCTCCAGTCCCTCCAGAGGTCAGGCTGATACCACATGGCTCAGAGCTTCCACCATAAATCACATTGTTAGCATAGACTATCTGACATGGCCCAAGGCCCCCAGGTAAATAAAGACACTCTTATCAGGCAGGACATTCCAAGCGTTTAGAGGTTACCTCTTAGGAGCTAGAGGCAGAGGGCCAAGCCTTTCTTTGGCAAGGTTAATCCTTTATTGCACATTACCAAAGAGAAATGAAAACATGTCTGCACAAAAACTTGTACACAAATATTCATAGCAGCATTATTTCATAATAGCTAAAAAGTAAAAATAGCCCAAATGTCCATCAGCTGAAGAATGGATAAACATATATGGTGTATCCAATGTAATGGAATATTATTTGGCCATATTTTAAAAAGAATGAAATTCTGATACATGGTACAACATGGATGAACCTTGAAAACGTGCTAAGTGAACGAAGCCAGATATAAACTGTCACATATGATTCCACTTATGTGAAATGTCCAGAATAGGCATTTCTATAGAGACACAAAGTAGATTAGTGGTTGCTTGGGGCTGGGATTGGGAACAGGGAGTGGCAAATAGGCATGAGATTTCTTTTGGGGGGTGATAAAAATGTACTGGAATTATGTAGTAGTGATGGTTGCACAACTCTGTTAATATGCTAAAAACATTGAAATGTATACTTAAAATTGGTGAGTTTTGTGGTATGTAAATTATATCTCAATAAAGCTGTTCTTTTAAAATGGGCATAATAAAACCTCCCCTATCACCTTAAGTGATTACAGTAGAAGTGAGATATATACAAAAGCATTTTGTTTAACAGAATGTGCCAAATATATGTTTTTGGAAAAAAAATTAAAAGTTATTTGGTTAGCATTTCTCCTTTACCACCAAGGTATATGGACTTCTAGCTATAAATATCATAGAATGACCTTTTTTTGAAACTAGATGGATTTTATGGCAGAGTTTCCTAAGGACATTCCATTTTTCATCTAAGTATCCAATTCTTATTCGTGTATTGTCTTTTTATTTTGAGTAATTTATATTTATGTCTCTACGTTCTCTAAATTTGACCTGAGAGAGGTGATCTGTTTTTAGCTTCCCATTAGTAGTAGTTTTATGTCACACACTCATCTCCTTGAATAGAAAACAATCCTTTTGCTTTCTCTTCCCATATTTTTGTCAGTTATTAGACAGCAGAAGAGCACTATGCCCAACACTTTTAATCTTTTGCTAAAGAGTGCCTTTTGCTACTTGTGTTTTAAATGACCAGCTAGTTTCTTATTCAAGGGATAACCAAAGGTACCCAGATAAAAGTATAGTTTGGGGCTCTCATCATCCTCATTTTCATGAGGCTTTTCAAATACATAGAATTTTTAAGAATACAAACTTCGATGTAATGTAACAGACTCTTCCAGTTGCTCTAAGTTGGGGTGGGCTGTTTTAGGAATATAGTAAGTGGCTAGAGTACCACTTAACTGAAAAGTGGAAGGAGTTGAGGGCAGGGAGCAGTGTAGGTAGAATATCAGGTACTTTACAGGAAGTACAAGCAATAATACATGTGAGGTTGGATAAGATGATCTTTGAATTGTTTTCCATCCCTGGAATTCTTTATCCTGTGAAATTAGATTAAATGGAATCTGCCCCCATTAAAGCTTTGATGGTTGCCAGCATTCTCTTAAGTGTTGAATTTCTCAGTCTATAAAGAGACCTATCAGGTTTTGCATTTTTTTAGTCTTTATTCATATACAAGGTCATCCTCTATGTTTAGTTATCAAAAACCCAACATATTGAGCAATCTGCCCTTCAGATGCAAGCTTCCAAAAGATTTGAGACTTGGCTTTAACCATGGGAATTCCCACTATATCTTTTGAAACAAATCCTCCATTGCTTTCCCTCCTTCCTTTGCATAAAAATATAAACACACACATGCATTTTAAATCTTTGGAAGGAAAACTGTAACATAACCATAACAAATGGTAATTGAGACTAACTGAAGCACAAGAGTCCAGCAATCATGGGCCAGGTTCTCTCTGCCTCCCTGTGAGTCCTCAGTGCATGCCACATAGTGATACTTAACAAATGTGTTGCATCTATGAATGGCAGAATATTATAAACTTAATTCCAGATTGTCTGTAACCATACTGTCCAACAGAACTTTCTATGATGTGATGGAAATCTGTGCTGTCCAGTATGGTTGAAATGTGGCCAGTGTGACTGAGGAATTGAATTTTTAATTGTATGTAATTTTAATAGCTGCTTGTGGTCAGTTGGCTACTCTGGCTACCATGTTGGACAGCACATCTCTATAAGACCAATTTCAAGAAGTTAGGTTACTTAGATATTGGAGTTCCTGTGGCCTTTTTTAGAACCAATAGCTGCTCTGGCAATAATATTGATTTTGTTTTTCTTTCGATTGTTCAGAAGCATTTCTTGAGTACTTCCTTGTTCAATAGTTGATGGTAATGCAAAGATGAATGACACAGCTTCTGTCATTAAGAGCCATGGCCAGGGATTTTACATTTATTATGCTATAGGTACAGTGTGAAAAGGACCATTGTAGAAGCATATAATAAAGTGATATTGGGGTCACAGAAAAAGTACAGCATGACTTTACAGGGGCCAAAGAAGAATTCCCGGAAAAACTTAATGCTTGAGCTAAAATTTAAAGGAGAGTTTGAAAAAAACATTTTTTTGCCTCTGTTTTTACTGTTTTCTATAAGAGCAGATTTCCTGGGTTACTTGTAAAGTGTCCATCATAGTCAGTTTAAGACCAACTTTCTCCGTCTTTTCTTTGCTTCCTATGAGCTCTCAGTTTAGGCCCAGGCGTATAGGGCTTCCCCTTTCCCCCCACAGCCCTGCTGCCTTAACACATCTTTTCTTCCCACAGTGCTCAGTAAAAAGCTGCATCACTGCCTTCCACGTCACCTGTGCCTTTGAGCACAGCCTAGAAATGAAGACCATCCTAGATGACGGGGATGAAGTAAAGTTCAAGTCATACTGCCTCAAGCACAGCCAAAACAGGCAGAAGCTCGGGGAGGCCGAGTACCCTCTACACAGGGCTTCAGAGCAGGGCCAGACCAAAAGCGAGAAGACCAGCGTGCGGGCACAGAAGCTCCGGGAGCTGGAGGAGGAGTTCTATTCCCTGGTCCGTGTGGAAGATGTGGCCGCAGAGCTGGGGCTGCCCACGCTAGCTGTGGACTTTATCTATAACTACTGGAAACTAAAGCGGAAAAGTAACTTCAATAAGCCATTATTTCCTCCCAAAGAGGATGAAGAAAATGGTCTGGTGCAGCCAAAAGAGGAGAGTATTCACACTCGCATGAGAATGTTTATGCACCTACGGCAAGACCTAGAGAGGGTAAGGTGACCAACTGTGACTAGTGTGTAGGTCTTGGTCTGCATAGAAATGGAGGCCCCACTTCCAGTTTTTAAAAGAACACAGCTCATTTACATTTATAATGTAAGCTTCTGTGTCCTTGCTTATCTTCTGATTTCATCATGGCCCCAAACACTGGGCTTAGTTGAAATTCTGGTAGACACATCAGAGAATGGAAGCGTCCTCACTTAGATGCTGTATGAACCTTAAATTTGAAATAAATTTTCATTTGGTTTACTTTTTATTCACTGTTGAACCTAAATTGGCTCAGCTATATTTTACTGACACACTTATGAGACTACAGGCTGAAGAAAGAATGAATTTTATTTAGGAAAGCACCAGATCAGAGTTTCTTAAACTCGGCACTATTGACATTTGGGGCTGGATAGTTCTTTGTTGTAGGGGAACACTGTAAGATGTTTAGCAGCATCCCTGGCTCTACTCACTGGATGCTAGTAGCAAACCGCCACATGCCCAGTTGTGAGAACCAAAAATGTTCCCAAATTACCAAATGCCCTCTGGGGGTCAAAATTGCCCCTGGTTGAGAGCCTCTGTGCCAGATAATTCAATTTAGCTATATATATATACATATATATATATAATCAGGTATCTACTAAATTAGGTACTGTAGGGGTTCAAAGATAAGTTAGGCCCTGTGTTTACCCTAGAGAATCTTATAATCAAGTATAATTATAGAGGTGGCTTGTTTTTTTCTCTGCTACCAGAATTTGGAGGGGAACTAATAGATTTGGTTCACTTTTTAAAATTTAACTCACACATATATAGCACTTACTATGTGGCACCACTGTTCTAAGCATTTTATGAATATTAACTCATATAATCCTAACATGCCTATGAAGAAGGTACAATTATTATCCCTATTTACAGATGAATAAACTGGGGCAACAGAAAGGTTGAGTAATTTGTCCAGATGAAGGAGCATGAGAGGGTGAGGATTTCACCCTTGTGGCTGTGGAGACTTGGCTGAGCTGAAAGTGTGAGCAAAAACACCACTTCCAGTCTTCCCAGCAGACCTTTATCCTGCTGATCCAGCACTCATTAGAAAACTTTACTGGATCCAGCATTGCCACCATTTACTCAGGGATCTAAAGGGAAAGCTAAAATGTTAAGTCATCATTCAGTTTTCCCAGCCTGGCTATGCAGATAAATATCAACCCCATGATACCACAGGGAGAGTAGACTTCAGAAGATGGCTTTGGAACATTTTGCTTGTGCTACTGATTGATACAGGAACCATGATCCCACGACTGACCATGCTATGTGACTTCCTGTGGAGTGGCTCTCGTTATACAGCTTTTAGGGTCTGTCTTCTCTCCTCACCTGCCCACCACCCCCAACCCCACCTGACTTTAGTTGTCTTAATTTTAGCTAAACAATTTCAAATGTCAGGTTTGTGTAACATGACAAAAATCTCTTATTTGCTGGGGGTTGGGCTTTCAGGTCCGAAACCTGTGCTACATGATAACCAGGCGAGAGAAGCTGAAACTGTCACAAACCAAAATACAGGAACAGATCTTCAGTTTGCAAGTCCAGCTTGCTAACCAGGAAATTGCTGCAGGTAACCTGTATAAATTTTATATCAATTGTTTAATTTAAAAATCTTTTAAATTCATTTCTTCTAGTCCAGCCCTGATATAACATGGCCCATTTCACTGTTGACTCATGAGGCAAGAAATCCTGGGGTGGGGTTGATGGAGTGGCAGGCCTAGGACAGATACCCTAGGTCCCAGACAGATATTTGAGGCTATTAGTTGGAGCCGTGAAATTATTCTAAACTCATTGGATTCATTTAGAAGTCAGTAGGATAAAAAAAAAAAGTCAGTAGGATAGGATCTAATCCTAGTTTCCAGAAAACATTTAATTCCAGGGTTACTTAACTTAATCTGTCTGTTATGACAGATCCTTAGCCAGAAGTTAGGAGATCTGGGCTCTTGTCTCTTCATTTATTCACTGATATTTTTTGAGCACCTCCTATGGACTAAGAGCTGAGCTATAAGACAGAGCAGTCAGCAAGACAGAATTCCTTCAGAGAATTCTGCCCACTTGGTGAGAGAAACAAGTGATCATAATTACAGTGCTCTAAGCATGGGAGCTTGGCTGGAATAATGACAGTCGTATTCAGAGACATTTGTAACCTCCCTGTGCCTCATTTAACACAGAGGTCAGTGGCAGAGCCTGGGCAACCAGGGGTCACTGGGCAGGGTGTGCAGAAGCCAGCTTCTGCCAAGGGCCAGCTATAGAGCAAGAGAGGCACCCAGAAATAAGGTGTCAGGTAGGTATCAAAGGCTCGTGGTCAGTTGTGAGTATCACAGGTCACAGCAAAATGGTGTAGCAGGAGACAGCAGGGCTGCTCAGCCACAAGAGCACCATGATGGACAAGACAAGAAGAACCAAAGGACAGCAGGAAGAGCCTCCATGGTGCCAAGGAAATTGGCCCCTAGACCATGTGGCTTCTGATTAGTGGGACCCAGCCCCATAACTGCTTGTGGCAGCAACAGGTGGCAGGCCCTGGTAGAGATGGGGGCTATGAGTGTTCAGTATGGACCCTTAGGGAACAAATGCTGCCCGTTGGGATTTTTTTTTTACTTTCTGAGAAATAATAGTTCATTATTAGTGTATAAAAATGCAACAGATTTGTGTATATTAATCTTGTATCCTGCAGCTTTACTGGATTTTTTAATTCTAATAGTTTTTGGGTGAAGACTTTAGGGTTTTCTATATAAAGAATTATGTCATCTGCAAATAGTGACAGTTTTATCTCTTCCATTCTAATTTGGATGCTTTTTATTTCTTTTTCTTGTCTGATTGCTGTGGCTAGGACTTCCAGTACTATGATAAATAGAAGTGGTGAGATTGGGCATCCTTGTCTTTTTCCTGAAATTAGAGGAAAGGCTTTCAGCTTTTCACCATTGAGTATGATGTTGGCTGTGGGTTTGGCATAAATGGTCTTCATTATGTTGAGCTATGTTCCCTCTGTACCAACTTTGATGAGAGTTTTTATCATGAATGGATGTTGAATTTTGTCAAATGCTTTTTCTGCATATATTGAGATGATCATGTGCTTTCTATCCTTCCTTTTGTTAATATGATGTATCATATTGATTGATTTGCAAATGTTGAGCCATCCTTATGTCCCTGGAATAAATCCAACTTTATCATGGTGTATGATCCTTTTTATATGTGGTTGGATTCAGTTTGCTAATATTTTGTTGAGGATTTTTGCATCTGTATTCATCAAAGGTATTGGCATGTAATTTTCTTTTTCTGTAGTGTCTTTGGTTTTGGTATCAGGGTAGTGGTGGCCTCGCAGAATGAATTTGGGAATGTTCCATCCTCTTCGATTATTTGGACTAGTTTGAGAAAGATAGGTCTCAGTTCTTCTTTATATGTTTGGTAGAATTCCCCTGTGAAGCCGTCTGGTCCAAGACTTTTGTTTGCTGGGAGTTTGTTTAAATTATAAATTCAATTTCACTACTAGTGATCAGTCTGTTCAAATTGTCTGTTTCTTCTCAATTCAATCTTGGCAGGTTGTGTGTTTCTTGAAATTTGTCCATTTCTTCTAGGTTGTCCAATTTGTTGGCATGTAACCATTCATAGTATTCTCTTATGATTTTTTTGTATCTCTGTAGTATCTGTTGTTATTTCTTCTCTTTCCTTTCCTATTTTGTTTATTTGGGTCCTTTCTCTTTTCTTCTTGGTGAGTCTGGCTAAAGGTTTATTAATTTTATCTTTTCAAAAAAACATCTCTTGGTTTCACTGATCTTTTCTATTGGGTTTTTTTAATCTCTATTTTATTTATTTCTTCTCTGATCTTTATTCCCTTCCTTCTGCTGACTTTGGGCTTTGTTTATTCTTTTTCTAATACCTTCATGTGGTAGGTTAGGTTGTTTACTTGAGACTTTTTCTTGTTTCTTGAGGAAAGCCTGTATCACTCTAAACTTCCCTCTTAGAGCTGCTTTTGTTGCATCCCATAGATTTTGGAAAGTTGTGTTTGCATTTTCATTTGTCTCAAGGTATTTTCTGATCTCTTTGATTTCATCATTGACCCATTGGTTTTTTTAGTAGCATGTTGTTTAGTCTCTACGTGTTTATTTTCACTTTTTTCTTTCTATAATTGATTTCTCATTTCATACCATTGTGGTTGGAAAAAATGTTTGATATAATTTCTCTCCTCTTAAATTTGTTAAGACTTGTTTTGTGGCTTAGCATGTGATCTATCCTGGAGAACATCCCATGTGCACTTGAAAAGAATGTGTATTCTGCTGGTTTTGGATGTAATACCCTATAGATATCTATTAAGTCCAACTGGTCTATTGTGTCATTTAAGACCACTGTTGCCTATTGACTTTCTACCTGGGTGATCTGTCCATTAATGTAAGTAGGGTTACAGTCTCCTACTATTATTGTATTATTGTCAATTTGTCTCTTTATATCTTTTAGTATTTGCTTTATATAGTTAGTTGCTCCTGTATTGGGTACATATGTGTTAATGAATGTAATACCCTCCTCTTGTATTGCTCCCTTTATCATTATATAACGCCCTTCTTTGTCTTTGTTATAGCCTTTGTTTTAAAGTATGCTTTGTCTGATTATGAGTATTGCTGCCCCCACTTTCTTGTTATGTCCATTTGCATGAAAATGTACTCTGTCATTTAAAATGAATCTTTCTTTTTCATCTTAGGACTTCCTTTGACAAATGCACTAGAAAATTCATTGTTTTACCCACCACCAAGAATTACCTTAAAGTTAAAAATGCCCAAATCAGCCCCAGAAGACTGCAGAAACAGCTCCACAGAGCCTGATCATGGACCTATCTCTCCTGACGGCAGCTCCCCTGTTTGCAATATGAGGAGCATGCAGGTGGCTCAGGAATCACTAGAAATGAGAATGAAGTCATACCCAAGGTATCCACTAGAGAGCAAGAATAACTGTTTGCCGGCCAGTCTCAGCCATGCTAGGAGTGAAGCAAAGGATCCCAGTCCTGCTTGGATAACTCCATCTCCAGAGTTCTATCATGGGCAGTCTCTGGGAAAGCCTCTGGTCCTTCAGGCTGCCCTGCATGGACAGTCTTCCATTGGGAATGGGAAAAGTCAGCCTAACTCCAAGTTTGCCAAATCCAATGGCCTGGAGGGCAGCTGGTCTGGGGATGCCACCCAAAAAGACAGCTCAAGTGAGATGTTCTGTGACCAGGAGCCCATGCTCAGCTCCCACTTGGGCAGTCAGGGCAGCTTTAGAAAATCTACCATGGAACACTTCAGCAGGTCCTTTAAGGAGGCCACCAACAGGTGGGTGAGGACCACAGAGGACCTCCCGTGCTATGTGAAGCCAACAAAGAATACTAACCCCAAGGAGCAGCTCTGGGGCAGGCAGTTTGTCAGGCGGTCTGCAGGGAGAGCTCCATATCAGGAAAATGATGGGTATTGCCCAGATTTGGAGCTGAGTGATTCAGAAGCAGAAAGTGATGGGAATAAAGAGAAAGTTAGGGTAAAGAGAGATAGCTTAGACAGGGAAAATCCTCCCCATGACTCCAGACGGGATTGCCATGGTAAAAGCAAGACATATCCCCTTTCCCACAGTTCAATGCATAGGTGATTAGAAATTCCAAGAAAAACTCCATCTTTGCCTTTGCCTCATATATTGGGGAAAACCCATACACCAAAAGGATTCTAGTATATGTTAGGAGGAATTGTAGTGAAAAGGATAAAATTTTTCCACAGTAAATTGGCTTGCAGTTTTTGAACCAGTTTCAAGTCCAATTTTCACGAGCACATCATAGAAATTACATATTGTCCAAAAGTCTAGGCGTTTGTTTTGTTTTGTTTTGTTGCCAGAGGCTAGTGAGAACAGCTGGGACCAGAGTATTTGCTCAGTAAATACTTTGGGGCAGCTTTCCAATTATATTAACACATATGTATTAAGAGTCCTTGCATTGTCCTTGATTTGCAGGAGACCATGATTATCAGACACTAAAACTACTTATCTTTTGAAGCTACAGCATGTGACTTCCAGAGCTCCTGTCTGTAAGAAGTTTCCACTGGTACCTGGAAACCCTCTTTAGGGAGAGACCAGGGACCAATATCTCAGATACTGTCAAACTCACTACTCTCTTCCTTTGCTCTGAACAAGGTTGAGTTCCTTTCACAGTATCTTAACTTACCAAGTCAATACACCTAATGCTTATAAGTGTCCAGTGCCTGTTCCTAGACTTGCTTGTTGGGGACGCACTTGTAACTATTTCACCCAGCTAACAAGCGTAAAAGGCTAACTTGTGGATAGTGTTTACAAAAGTACTACTTCCAAGGAAAATGCTCTGATCCTCTCAGTTTAGGCATTTGTGAAGGATCCCAGAGCCTTTCCCAAAGTGAGAACATTTCTGGAGGGTTTGTATCAGGTCAGGGTTTTTGTGTTATTGTTTTCAAATAAGTTTGACTTAAATAAGTTTGGCTGACAGTTTTTGTATACCTGCTTTAATGTTTATAAAATTTTTATTGAGGTATAATTAAGATATAGTAAAATGCAGAGAGGTTAAGTATTCTTACCTGCTTTAATTTTGAAACAGATTTTTATTGTCAAACAGAATTTGAAAGCATGTGTTTAACACATGGATATAATTTAGCTTTGTACCAACTTTGAATCCAAGGCAATTTCCCAAACAAAAGGGCTGGAGCTGTTTTTCAGAAGTTACTCATACTCTGTTCCCAAACTATCAGCCTTTATTAATTTCTGGGAGGAAGAGAATAATTACATTAGTGGGAGATAAAACATACCTGCTTCGTGTTTAAAGAAGAGGAAAATGTTACAGTTTTTAAAGTGTGAAGCCAACTATAATTCTCTGCTCTCTTTTCTTCTTAGCCTTAAATTAATATTCTCTTTCTTCTAGTTTGGGAACATGTAGTGAGACTTTTCAGACAAAAGAGGCCATTTTAGATATTTTAAGTTGCTTCCTGGTGAAACAGCCCAGCTGCAGTAAAGGCAGGGGCCCCTCTTCTCTCCGTCAATATGGGAAGCTCAGCAGTTTTCCTCTCCCCCACTTTTGTTCCTGTAGCCTGTAGCTTTGTTAATGAATTCCTTTGCTTTTATTTCTTCCTCCTTTTCTGAAAACTTCTGTATTTTGCCTCTCCTTTGGCTACACCTTCAAAATGTTTCTTTTGTGCCTGTGTACATGTGTGAACATGCCATAGCATGTGTAATAGGTGTCCTATGCTTTGTTTGAATGGAAAAAGCTATGGATTATCCAAATGAGGAACAGTAGTTCTCCTATTTATGCACTAGGTTTCTGTGCTTTTTCTTTGCATTCTCCTGGGTTCGATATTAATTTGATACCTTCATGGTAATAAAATTGTAGTGGATCTATGTTATAAACTCCTTCTGTTAGAGGCCAGTGCAGTAGCCTATGTCCTTTCATGCCTTTCAATTCTGAGTGAGGAAGAAAAGCAAACATTGAAAAAGTGCTTCAGCCAAATTCCATATGTAATGCCATTGGGAGAGTATTGACTAAAATAATTTCAGTCAGGGAAATATAGTTGTAATATTTTTACAGGATTTTCCTAGGTAAATGAAGGAGCCTTCAGTTGTGTACATTTCAATTGCCCCCAAATGTATTTGCTACATTTTGCTGTTGTTTGAAGTATTACCTCTTAATCTTCTTTGTTAAATTTTTTTTCGTTTTGTCTTATATAGTCCAGTTTTCAAAGATAAACTCGGTCTTTTTTCAAATGTCACCTTTTTACTGATACTTTTTCATTAAATTATGAAAACTGTTAACTACTGTCGGTGTGGTAATTTTTTATTTTGGCGTATAGGTTTTAGAAAAGCTTACATATGTTTCTTCTATATTTAAAAAAAATCTTATTCATTAAGCACAACAGATGGTAAGGGGAAAGGAAGGAGGAATTGAATGTTTAGAAGCACAAATTTGTGATTCATGTCAATACCAGGGAACAAAGAGAACTCGGAAATTGGACTCTACCTGCAAATCATGATTTCATCAGGCCGATAAGACGGAACCTTAGGATCAACATAAATCACTAGGGGAATGGAGGCTGTCTAAAGTCACAAAGTTCAGAAGGCTTAGATCAGGCCTCACTTAAATGTACATTCTTTACAATATTCATTCTATTTTGGAGTCACGTGAGAATATTAAGATTATAGGGGTTATGTAGTGTCATGGAGGGATTTTTGAAAGCATTTATAAACATTTTCATTATGTTTGAGAAATTTGCTGAAGGTCATTGGGTAAATCATTAGTGAAGATAGTTAAAAGATAAGGTTGTTTCTCTCCCCCATCTTCTCTCCCTCCTCCTTCTCCCCTTCTTCCCCTGCATTCTCCCTCCACCACCACCTCCTCTCTCTCCTTCATAGATAACTGTTTTGATTCAGTAAATTTCTAGGTAAAATGTTGGAGTACTAAAACTACAAATACCACTCTGTTATAGCCAACAGAAGCTTTGGATGTATTCTAATGTCTATATCTCTAATAAGAGGTGAACCTTTGTTTTCATGTTGAAGAAACTTTTAAATTCATAGAATAAACTAGAGGATGCACAGTCCCAGGGCTTTTTCCCTCCAGGACTTTACAATCCTCAGCATGCTTGCTGACCCTTAAGAATGGAGGAAAAATACATGATAGGATTAAAACCTTATTCACCACTGAATAACCTTCATGGGAGATTTTCAAAAATGTATCTTATTTATAACACATGTTTATTAGATTTTCACAACCTTAATTCACCTGTTTTCAAGTTTTATGGAAAGCAGCAATTACATATTGATTTTTAAAAATAATAAATAAAGGCCTACCCTGAGGCTGTCTCTCCTACACATATGGAGCTCTGTAATACTCAGTTCATCATTGTTGAAGGAGGCTTCTGTGAATTCAGTTAATTTTACTTCATGGATTGGAGCAGATTGCATGACCTGAAACCATGAGGATAGTTGTCTTTGAAATGAGCCGAGATGATGGGGGTGGTCACGCCCCAGATTGGTGCTTCCTGCCCTGTCCGGTCACTGATGAGTTCTTTGACCTGATGCTCCCTAAATATATTAATCATCTTGACAAACTCTCAGAGCATCCATCATTTCTCATCTTGTTAAAGTGGGTTTGGGTGTGAGCGTTCCAACCTCACAGCCTGGACACCCCCAAGCATTAATTTCTCTTCCCCTGACTACTTCTCCCACCCCACCTTCTTAGTTTCCTTTATTTTTACCGATTGTCAGGTTATAAACAAACTAGAAAGATGGAATTGGGCTGATTAAGCTGTACTTACTACAGCAAGTTTCTCCTCAGCTTCTCCCTGAAGAAAACAACCTGAGAGGGGGTTTACTCATGAGTTCTGTACTGCTCCATTCTTGCCATCCTGAACAGAAGATTGGACTAGTCATCTGACACAAAGGCAAACAGTTTAGAAGCTCACATCCAAAGAGCAAGATAATTCACATAAACCTAGACTGGACAGGCCTCGCGATGGAGCTAGGACCTGGTGAACTTGCCTTCTCCATAGCTAGTCTAACCTGTAACTGAGTGTAGTTGGCTAAATAATGGCCCCCCAAAGATGTCCACATTCTAATCCCTGGAACCTGTGAATATGTTACATTGCATGATAAAAAGGACTTTGCAGATGTGACTAAGGTTAAGGACCTGAGATACGGAAATTATCCTTGGTTATCCAGGTGAGCCCAACCAGTATAATCACAAGGGTACTTTAAAGAGGGAGGCAGGGGGATCAGCGTCAGTAGCAGTAGGAGTTGTGATAATGGAAGCAACAGGTTGGAGTGATGCTAAGAAGGGCCGTGAGCCAAGGAATGCAGGTGACCTCTAAAAACTGAAAAAGGCAAGGAAATGAATTCTCCCCTGAAGTCTCCAGAAGGAACCCAGCCCTGTCTACACCATGACTTCTGACTTCCAGAACTATAAGAGAACAAATTTATGGTGTTTTAAGCCACTAAATTTGTGGTAATTTGTTATAGCAGAAATAGGAAGCCAATACACTAGGCATAGAGCAAGTGTTCCTTATCCTTTCAGGGGCACATTCCTCCTCCTCAAAGGGCCCACCTGGGCTGCAGCTGACCACTCTAGGTTGGTCCTGTGCTTTCTATCTTAGTTGAAACACTTTCTGGAAATGGAAAAATACGTGTTTTTTTCAATCAATAAGATCCTTCCCTATACAAATTAGTTTTCTATTTCCTCCCTCCCACCCACTTTTTCCAAGGTAGCCTTTGGTACGTCTCAGGTAGCCTTGGGTAATCTTCCATGGCTTGCTTGATCCAGTGTGCCTGGATCTGGCACTGCCTAAGGACTTGCCATAGGTTTGGATGTCCCTGTTGTCTGAAAAACTGTCCTCGGGAAGTGGAAATAATTCACTGAGTGTAACTCTGGGGAGCGGGGGGAGAGGTGATAGAAGGTAGGTGGGGCTCATTATGAGGAATGATGCTCTAATTATCAGAGCCTCCTACAAAGAAATGGGTAGCTTGGAGAGTTAGAGAGTTCTTGAAGATCCCAGGGACCTGAACAGAGCTTGGGGATTAAAGAATGCAACTCTATGCTGCCTATAAGAAACACACTTTTAAGTATAAAGACACAAGTTAAAAGTAAGAGGATGGAGAAAGATACCGTGTTCACACTAACCAAAAGGAAGCTGGAGTGGCTATATTAGTATCACATGAGAGCAAATTCATCAAGAGGACATAAAAACCCTAAATGTTTATGCACCTAATAACATAACTTCAAAATACACTAAGGAAAAACTAGTAGAACTTCAAGGAGAAACAGACAAACCTGCAATTACAGTTTATGTCTAATTAGTAGCACAAGTACATAGAAAATCAGGATATAGAAGATTTGAACAAAACTATCAACCACCTAGATTTAATTGACATTTACCACTCCACCCCACAGCAGCAAAATATACATCTTTTTCAAATGCAAATGGAACATTAACCAAGTTAGACCATATTCTGGGCCATTGAACAAGTCTTAATAAATTTAAAAGGATTCAAAAACAAAGAACATTCTCTGACCACAATGGAATAAAATTAGAAATCAATAACAGAAACATCTCTGGAAAATGTGATTACTGGAAACTAAACACACCTCTAAATAACACATGAGTCCAAGAAGAACTGAAAAAGGAAATAGAAAGTATTTTGAACTGAATGAAAAAGAAAAAATACAATTTGTGGGATGGTGCTAAAGCGGTGCCTTGGGGAAATTCTATAGCACCAAATGCTTATATTAGAAAAGAAGGGTCTCAAATCAGTGGCCTCACCTTCCACCTTAAGAAATTCTAAAAAGAAAAGGAAATGAAATCCAAAGTAGAAGAAAGGAAATAATAAAGATCAGAGCTGAAGTCAGTGAACTAAGAAGGAAAATCAGTAGAGAAAATCATTGAAACCAAAAGCTGGATCTTTGAGAAGTGATAAACCTCTAGTGAAACTGATCAGGAAAAAAAAAAAAGGCAAATTATCAACATTAGAAATGAGAGAAATGACGTTGCTACAGATTCTACAGATATTAAAAGACTAATAAAGGAATATTATGAACAACCTTATGCCAGTAAACTCAACAACAAAGACAAAATGGATACATTCCCTCAAAGACACAAACTACTAAAGCACATTCAAAAATAAATAGATAACCTGAAAAGCCCTTTATTACTAAGTAAATTGAATTTGCAGTTAAAAACTTTCTTATGAGGAAAACTCCAGGCCCAAAGGATCTTGCTGGTAAATTCTAACAAACATTTAAGGAGCAAATAATATCAATCCTACACAACTCTTCCCAAAAAATTGAACCGGAGAGAATAGTTCTCAACTCATTCTATGAGGTCAGCATTAACCTAATATAAAAACCAGACACAGACATAAGAAAACTACAGATCGGGAGTTCCCTGGTGGTCCAGTAGTTAGGACTCGGCACTCTCACTGCCGTGGCCCCGGGTTCAATCCCTGGTCAGGGATCTAAGATCCTGCAAGCAGTGTTGGCAGCACGGCACCCCTCCCAAAAAAATACAGGTCAATATCCTTTATTTAAAGCAAATGCAGGCTTCCCTGGTGGCACAGTGGTTAATAATCCGCCTGCCAATGCAGGAGACACGGGTTCAAGCCCTGGTCCTGGAAGATCCCACAGGCCGCGGAGCAACTAAGCCCGTGTGCCACAACTACTGAGCCTGCACTCTAGAGCCTGTGAGCCACAACTACTGAAGCCCCTGCACCTAGAGCCCATGCTCCGCAACAAGAGAAGCCACTGCAATGAGAAGCCCGTGCACCACAACAAAGAGTAGCTCTTGCTCGCCGCAACTAGAGAAAGCCCGCACACAGCAACGAAGACCCAACGCAGCCAAAAATAAATAAATAAATAAATTTATAAAAATAAATAAAGTAAATGCAAAAAAGTTCTTAAGGGGCTTCCCTGGTGGCACAGTGGTTGAGAGTCCACCTGCCGATGCAGGGTACACGGGTTTGTGCCCTGGTCAGGGAAGATCCCACATGCCACGGAGCGGCTAGGCCCGTGAGCCATGGCCGCTGAGCCTGCATGTCCGGAGCCTGTGCTCCGCAACGGGAGAGGCCACAACAGTGAGAGGCCCGCGTACCGTAAAAAAAAAAAAAAAAAGTTCTTAAAACTGTAGCGAATTGAACTCCAACAATATATGAAAAGGATAATACATCATGACTATTTCGGTCCACTTGGGCTGCTATAACAAAAAACTATAGGCTGGGTGGCTTAAACAACAGGAATTTATTTCTCACAGTCTGGAAGCTGGAAAGTTTATGATCAAGTTGCTGTCAGATCCATGTCTGGTGAGGGCCCACTTCCTGGCTTGTAGACAACTGCCTTCTCACTGTGTGCTCACATGGCCTTTCCTTGGTGCCTACTCTCATGGAGAGAGAGAGAAATCTTCCTCTTAAAAGGGCACTAATCCCATCATGAGGTTCCCACCCTCCTGGCCTAATCTAAACCTAATTATCTCCCAAAGACCCCACCTCCAAATACCAAATCATTGTGGGCTAGGGCTTCAATATATGAATTTGGGGGCACACAAACATTTCAGTCTATAACAACCAAGTGAGGTTTATTCCAGAAATGCAAGTTTGAGTGAACATTCAAAAAATAATCAGTGTAATTTGCTATATCTCAACGATACATAAAAAGCATCTGACAAACTCCAATATTCACTCCTGATAATAATGCTTAGCAAATGAAGAATAGAAGGGAACTTTCTGAACCTGATAAAGGACATCTATGAAAAACCTACAGCTAACATCATAATAGTGAAAGACAATGTTTTCCCCCTAAGATCAGGAATAAGACAAGAGTATCTGAACTCACTACTTCTCTTCAACACTATACTGGAATTTCTAGTCAGTGCAGTAAAGCAAGAAAAATAAATGAAAGGCATCCTTACTAGAAAAGAATAAATATTTGTTTATTTTCAGATGACATGATTATCTATGTAGAAAATCAGATGGAATCGACAAAAAAAAGCTACCAGAATTAGTAAGGAAGTCTAGCAAGGCTGCAGGATAAAAGGTCAACTTACAAAAACCTATTATATTTATATACTAGTAAGGAACAATCAGAAGTTGACATTTTAAAAATAATACCATTTATGACAGCACCAAAAATGTGAAATTCTTATGTATAAATCTGACAAAAGATGTGAAAGACCTTTACAATGACATCCATAAAACATTACTGAGAAAAATAGGAGACCTAAATAAATGGAGAAAGACACCATGTTCATGGATCAGCAGGCTCAATATTATCAAGATTTCAATTATCCCCAAGTTGGTCTATAGATTCAATGCAATTCCAATCAAAATCACACCTGGGTTTTTTTTTGGGGGGGTGAATTAATAAACTGATTTTAAAATTCATATGAAAGTGCAAGGGACCTAGGATAGGCAAAACTGCTTAGAACAAAAAGAATGAAGTTAGAGGACTGACACTACCTGATTTCATGACTTATTATAAAGCTACAATAATCAAAACAATGTGGTATTGGGGTAAAGATAGAGATATAGCTCAGTGGAACAGAATGAATTCAGAAGTAGACTCATATATGTGGGCAACTGATTTTCAACAAAGGTACAGAGCAATTTAGTGAAAAGAGGAGTGTCTTCAACAATCCTCTTCCCAAAAAGCATGCTGGAAAAATTGGATACCCATATGTAAAAAGTAAAACATCTCCTATCAATACCTCACACCATATATAAAATTAATTTCAGAATGGATCAAAGAACTAAATCTAAAACTATAAAACTTCTAGACAAAAACAAAGAAGAAAACCTTTAGGATCTTGGTTAGGTAAAAACTTCTTAGATATGACACCAAAAGCACTTTCCTTAAAAGAACATACTGGTATATTGGACTTCATCAAAATTAAAACTTCTTTTTGAAAGACACTGTTGCTAGGATGAAAAAAGAAGTCAGACTGGGAGAAAAGGTTTGCAAAATCATTTATCTGATAAAGGAGTGGTATCCAGAATGTGTCAAGAATCCTCACAACTTAATAACAAGAAAATAACCTAATTAAAAAATGAGCAGACCATCTCAACAGGCACTTTGGTGAAGACAATGAATGGCAAATGCTCACATGAAAAGATGCTCAACCCCATTAGTCATTAGGGAAATGCAAATTAAAACCACAGTGAGATACTGTTACACCCCTATTAGAATGGCTAAAATTTAAAAGACTCACCATACCACGTGAACTGGAACTCTCATAAGTGGGTGGTGGGAATGTAAAATGGCACAGCCGCTTTGAAAAACAGTTTGGAAGCTTCTTACAAAGTTAAACATACACCTACCATAAGATTCAGCCATTCTGCTCCTAAATATTTACTGGAGAGAAATGAAAGCAAATGTTCATATAAAGATTAGTACACAAATGTTCATAGTAGCTTTGTTTGTGATTGCTGAAACTAGAAACAACTCAAATGTCCAACAACACTTAAATGGATAAACAAGTTTTGCTATTTACATGCAGTGAAATACCTCTTAGTAATAAGCAGCCGCATAGCACAGGGAGATCAGCTCGGTGCTTTGTGTCCACCTAGAGGGGTGGGATAGGGAGGGTGGGAGGGAGACGCAAGAGGGAAGATCTATGGGGATATATGTATATGTATAGCTGATTCACTTTGTTATAAAGCAGAAACTAACACACCACTGTAATAAAGATTAGTACACAAATGTTCATAGTAGCTTTGTTTGTGATTGCTGAAACTAGAAACAACTCAAATGTCCAACAACACTTAAATGGATAAACAAGTTTTGCTATTTACATGCAGTGAAATACCTCTTAGTAATAAGCAGCCGCATAGCACAGGGAGATCAGCTCGGTGCTTTGTGTCCACCTAGAGGGGTGGGATAGGGAGGGTGGGAGGGAGACGCAAGAGGGAAGATCTATGGGGATATATGTATATGTATAGCTGATTCACTTTGTTATAAAGCAGAAACTAACACACCACTGTAAAGCAATTATACTCCAATAAAGATGTTTAAAAAAATGGAATGAACTACACACAGCAGGATAGATATTTTGATTCTCAAAATAATTATGCTCAGTGAAAGGGGCCAGACAAAACAGAAAACGTACTGTATAATTCCATGTATATAAAAATCTAGAAAATGAAAACTAATCTAGAGTAACAGTGGATCAGTGGTTGCCTGGGAGTTAGGAGCACAGAGGGGCAGGACTGAGAGATAATAAAGGGGCCAGAAGAAACTTTTGAGAGTGATGGATATATTCATTATCTTGATGATGGTAATGGATTCAGGCATATGTGTATGTGTCAAAACTAACCAAAGTATACTCTTTGTATATGTCAGTTTATTGTATGTCTCTTATACATCAATAAAGCTATTAAAATAAAACCTTAAAAAGACTTCTTCAATTATGTCTCTGTGTCCCTAGGAACTCTGTTTCATTAGCCTGCAAACAGGAAGTTTTATTCAGCTTCTGATGGGTAATGGTTCGGCTTCAGCCTCGCTCTAGAGACACAAGATTGCACAAGCACCATCCTTATGGCCCATGGAAGTTCTCATGGCGTCTTCTGAATCTAAAACTGCAACCCTTCTAGGCTAAACACCTGCCTCCTTCATATTTTCCCACTATCATGTTCTCTACCTGGCATAATTTATCTAGGGTCAATTTGAAATTACCATGGCCACACTGGGGAATTTCTGACATGAACAAGATTGTTCACTTAAGAAGTACCTCAGGGGATTTCCCTGGTGGTCCAGTAGTTAGGACTCGGAGCTTTCACTGCCGTGGCCTGGGTTCAATCCCTGGTCCGGAAACTAAGCTGTGCTGCACGGCCAGAAAAAAAAAAGGGGGGGGGGTACCTTAGAACAAAAAGGGAAGAAACCCTCATGAGTCATGAGGAGATTGTTTTTATCTAAAAGAGAATTTTTTTTAACATAGGAGACTATATTAGCTTTGTTTCTATACTTCAAGGATTAATGAATGGTAGCTTTAAAATTATGTAGATTGGTAAAATTGTCAGTGGCCTGAGTTATTGTCTAAACCAGCTGTAATCTCAATATCTATATATCTATTTATCTTTCTATTTCTTGTGTTTGTCAAAATGGGGTTTCTGTATCAATACACTCTTCCTTCTTCAAAAAGCAACATAATTACCCTTTAAAAATTGTAATTTCATATTTGTCTGAAGCTGGATCCCTCTCAATTTTTGTCCCTCTCCCTCTGTTTTACCCCCTTAGGAAACTTTTAAAGATTAACTGATCAAAAAACATTCAGTTGTTATGTGTACACTTTTTTTCCTAGTTCAGATAAACTGTCAAAAATGTCTAAAAAAAAGAAAATGTTATTAAATTGTTTCTTTTTGTAGACACTGAAAAGTGTACTTGCATAATAGCCTTTGTTATTCTAGTTATGAGAAAAGAAGAGCTTAATTCCAAGATGGAGAAGAGCTTTTGATACAACTTAGTCTTTATTTATTTATTTGGCTGAGCCGGGTCTTAGTTACAGCATGTGGGCTCCTAGCTGTGGCATGTGGGATCTAGTTTCCTGACCAGGGATGGAGCTTGGACCCCCGGAACTGAGAGCACAGAGTCTTAACCACTGGACCATCAGGGAAGTCCCATGACTGAGAGTTTTTAAAAATTAGTTTACCATTTAAAAATAATGTCAGCACAGTATTTTGGTTTGTACAAAACCAGGGTTAAATTATTTAACCTTTCTAAATTTCCTACACTGGTTTTATGAGTTAAGTAAGTTACCATTGTTTCCATAACTTCCTGAAAAAATATATTTATGAACAATTAAATGAAATGATAATAACTTTTTAAAGAGTTATGAAATTTTATGAAATTCTTAAACTGCTACAAATCACAAAGATTTAACGTATTAGCTAAACTTGAAATTTCCAGATCCTGACTAATTTTAAGGCCTTAGATAAATAGTTAAGTTAATTAATAAATAATCTTTGGATATCTGGACAGCTTCTAAGTAAGAAACAGATACAAAACACTGGCCACTGAACATAACTCTTTATTCTTATCTCCTAGAATGGCATTGTACTTATCGTCCATAAATTCAGGAGAAGTGCAGAGAACTAACTGAATTCTAAAACCAAAATTTTTAAAGTTCTCAGAAACCCCTTGAACATCCATGGCCTAAAGTCTTGCCATTATCCTTGATAGCAGTAAGATCTGTCCCCTCTAGGATCCACAGGTTACCTCCTTCTGAGTTAATAACGAGTTGCCCCATGGATTTGGAAAGTAATCCCAATCCTAGACTCTACCCTATGACATGCTGATATCATTAATTACAGCAGGGGACTCATAAAATACCTCCAGCTTTATCACCAACAAGTACAGCTGCTTTTTCAAAACACCCACCTAAGCAGCCTCTGCATGATCCCAAACCTGAAAGCTTGGTTTTCTGAAGAGGCATCAGAGAAAAACCGCCCCTGAGCCTCAGTGGAAAAGACCTTTTCAGGTACTATTAGCAACCGACACAACACTAAAACTCCAAGGTACTGGTACTGAAGTTCATGTTTCCCAGCTTATAAGATATACAGACCACCTAGAGGGGTGGGATAGGGAGGGTGGGAGGGAGGGAGACGCAAGAAGGAGGGAATATGGGGATATATGTATACATATAGCTGATTCACTTTGTTATACAGCAGAAACTAACACACCATTGTAAAGCAATTATACTCCAATAAAGATGTGGAAAATTAAAAAAAAGATATACATCACTTCAGGATTCTTAGGATCCCTCCAGAAACTGCTGACCGCAGAAGTTGACAGCTTCTGCCCAAGGTTAATTTTCTAATTCTTCAGTGGCCTTTTTCCTTCCTTTTACCACTCATCTTGCCTGTTATTGTACTTTACACTCCCTAGGAACTGACTCTAAGGCTCAATATGTTCTTCCTTATCTTCATCCTATGACTTTTGACCCTTTATGATCTTCTCCCACTTCAGAAAAAATAAAATGTTCTGATGGGTTTTTCTCAGACCATAGCTACTGCTCTGAATTTAACTGTTTGCTGACAAAAATTTAATCTTTTTTCTTTTAAACACCTCTGAGAAGGTACGTTTCCTTTTATAGACCCTTTCTGGTTCTTAAGTTTCCCCCACATCATTAATCCCAAGCTTCAGTCACATAAAAATTGACCTCACATCAACAAAATGCTTCTACTGAGGTTACTACAACCCTATCAGCAAAACGTAGCCCGTAAGGAATGAGAACTAATATTAGCTACAAACATTTTTTTTTAATTTGACCGCACCACACAGCTTGCAGGATCTTAGTTCCCCGACCAGGGATTGAACCCGGGACCCCAGCAGTGGAAGATTGGAGTCCTCACCACTTGACCGCGGGGAATTCCCTACAAACATTTGTTCTCTTCAGAGACATTCTTTTTGGGAACTGTTTACCTCCACTCGCGTTATCCGCCCATTTCAAGGGACATATAATTAGCTCATGCAAAATGATACTTATACTCCCAATAAAGTCTGTGCTCCACTGGGATACCATTTCTGAGGTGGACCTCAGACTTACACCAACCTGCCACACACTAACTTATCCAATATATTTGGGGTAATTGTTAGAGACTTTCAGATATTTAAAACTACCTCTCTTCCAGAGGATCAAATTTTCATGAAAAGAAGAGGGCAGGGGCTTCCCTGGTGGCGCAGTGGTTGAGAGTCTGCCTGCCGATGCAGGGGACACGGGTTTGTGCCCCGGTCTGGGAGGATCCCACATGCCGCGGAGCGGCTGGACCCGTGAGCCATGGCCGCGGGGCCTGCGCGTCCAGAGCCTGTGCTCCGCAACGGGAGAGGCCACAACAGTGAGAGGCCCGCGTACTGCAAAAAAAAAAAAAAGAAGAAGAAGAAGAAGAGGGCAGCACAGCAGAATCTGGACAACTCCCAGAGAGATAACTGGCTCCTCCTGCATTCTCTGTGAGCTGCGGTTCCCACAGATGCCATAAATGACACAACTTCTACCCTAGAAGGCTCCCCCACCCCCAGAAAAGTCTAAATTCTTTAGCCAGGCTGTCACGAGCAATCCAAGGAGCGAGTTAGCTTTAGCAATACCTCTTGCTGCACTTATATAAATACTACAGGTCAAGTAGAACAATTTCTGATGAGGCTAAAAGAAAAAGGCACCTGGCTCTCTACAAGAGACCAGCTGAAACATGGGACATATTTCCATGGCCTGGGTTGGGTCATCTAGGCCCCTGTGCCCAGAGTCTATTACGAGGCTGAATCATCATCTTGTTTCTGGTAACTGCCTGTGGTGCTTTTGGCCGATGGATCCTGTCCAGAGTCATAAATGCCACTGTGCAGCCCTTGTCACATCAGAAGATTCAATACCTCATCCTGCAACAAAAGGAGCAGGAGAAACTTGCCCAAGTCCTCCTGCAGACAATTTTCTCGGTGCCCCCTCCAGATCAGCAATATCTCAGCAATGGTGATGATTAGAATATATAAATTCATGTCCTGTGGCCTGACCTCATCTGACCTTGGATGAAAGGGGGGGAATGAGAAAGAAATGCAGCCCCTGACATCCAGGAGCTGGCCTGGCACTCACAGCAAGGCCTTGGTGCTCTCCCGATGGACATGACCAATTTCACAGATTCCAAACATCAGACAAGGCCACTCTATGACTGTAATAGATCAAGACAAAAACTAGACTAATAAGCATTGTCCAAATTCCCCAAATGACTAAACATCACCGTCTCCTAGCTCATATGAATGGGTGATGCTTCTTTATCAATCACTCCCTTCGCCTCACCTTTCTAGATAAGGATTAAGATACCCAATCATAGAATCACCCCCACTTTCTGACAGCCTCCAATCCTTGGACTCTCCCCTCAAATCGCCTAACACAAGGCCACATCCCATAATAGAATCTAACACCTTCTTACCGAGACATCGCATGGTGTATATGTTCTCCTTCATGGCAAGGAATCAATGAACCCAGATTTGTGTGACTGGATGAAGAGATTAATGAATGAAGGGACTTATAATAAAAGATCCAGGACTTACCCTCTAAGAGCTCATAATGTAGCAGGAGAGACAGACAAACCAACGGTTCTCAGGCAGTGTGATGAGTATTATAATAAAATGTAAAGACAGGGTGCTGTACAAGTGACATGTCAGAGCCAGGGGTTTCAGTGAAGGCTTCCTGGTAGAGGGGACACTAGGGTGAATCTTAGGTAGGAGTTAGCCCAGTACAGAGGTAGGGGTTGGATTTAGTGGGAGGAAAAACGTGTCTAGGCAGAGAATAGAAAGTTCAAAGGCAAGAAGCAGAGAGAGTATATAGCTAGACCATGACTGAGGTCAAGAAAGGACTACCAGCAAGTCTTCAGGGCCTTATATGCTTTTAGGTCCATTGAAGGGTGGTAGGATTAGATTGTATTTTATAAAGATTCAATAACCACATAATGTGATCAAAGTTAACAAATCATTTACCTCCAGATGTTAAGATGGATACAGCATCACTTTTATTGTATCACCAAAAAGGCATAAATTGAATTAATCCAAAAATATCAATGTCATAAAGGAAAAAAAGGCTAAGGAGCTGTTCCAGGTTAAAGGAGACTAAACAGAGCTAAACACAATGCTTTACCCTGGATTGGAATTGGGAACGAAATACTTTTTTTCTTTTGCTAGAAAGAACATTAGTGGGACAACTGATGAGACTCAGCTAGATAATACTGTATGGATGTTAATTGCCTGATCTTGGGAATTCCCTGGTGGTCCACTGGTTAGAACTCTATGCTTTCACTGCGGCTGTGAGCCCGGCTTCAATCCCTGTTCGGGGAACTAAGATTGCCACAAGCCACGTGGTGTGGCCAAAAAAAAAAATTCCCTGATCTTGATAACTGTACTGTGGTTATATAAGAGAATGTCCTTGTCTTCAGGAAATGCACACCACAGTATTTAAAGGTAAAGGAGCACCATGTCTGTAACTTACTCTCAAACTGTTCATAAATTTATATATATATATATATATATATATATGTAAATGAGAGAAGGATAAAGCAAATGTGGTAAACTGTTAACATTTGGGGAATCTAGATGAAGGGTAGTCATGAATTCTTTATATTATTCCTGCAACTTTTCTGTAAGACTGAAATTTTTTCAAAATATAGTTACCCCTTCCCTACCAAAAAAAAAAAAA
>NW_020173113.1:17913-23570 GCF_003031525.2 Neophocaena asiaeorientalis asiaeorientalis | reverse complement strand
CTGCAAAAAAAAAAAAAAGAAGAAGAAGAAGAAGAGGGCAGCACAGCAGAATCTGGACAACTCCCAGAGAGATAACTGGCTCCTCCTGCATTCTCTGTGAGCTGCGGTTCCCACAGATGCCATAAATGACACAACTTCTACCCTAGAAGGCTCCCCCACCCCCAGAAAAGTCTAAATTCTTTAGCCAGGCTGTCACGAGCAATCCAAGGAGCGAGTTAGCTTTAGCAATACCTCTTGCTGCACTTATATAAATACTACAGGTCAAGTAGAACAATTTCTGATGAGGCTAAAAGAAAAAGGCACCTGGCTCTCTACAAGAGACCAGCTGAAACATGGGACATATTTCCATGGCCTGGGTTGGGTCATCTAGGCCCCTGTGCCCAGAGTCTATTACGAGGCTGAATCATCATCTTGTTTCTGGTAACTGCCTGTGGTGCTTTTGGCCGATGGATCCTGTCCAGAGTCATAAATGCCACTGTGCAGCCCTTGTCACATCAGAAGATTCAATACCTCATCCTGCAACAAAAGGAGCAGGAGAAACTTGCCCAAGTCCTCCTGCAGACAATTTTCTCGGTGCCCCCTCCAGATCAGCAATATCTCAGCAATGGTGATGATTAGAATATATAAATTCATGTCCTGTGGCCTGACCTCATCTGACCTTGGATGAAAGGGGGGGAATGAGAAAGAAATGCAGCCCCTGACATCCAGGAGCTGGCCTGGCACTCACAGCAAGGCCTTGGTGCTCTCCCGATGGACATGACCAATTTCACAGATTCCAAACATCAGACAAGGCCACTCTATGACTGTAATAGATCAAGACAAAAACTAGACTAATAAGCATTGTCCAAATTCCCCAAATGACTAAACATCACCGTCTCCTAGCTCATATGAATGGGTGATGCTTCTTTATCAATCACTCCCTTCGCCTCACCTTTCTAGATAAGGATTAAGATACCCAATCATAGAATCACCCCCACTTTCTGACAGCCTCCAATCCTTGGACTCTCCCCTCAAATCGCCTAACACAAGGCCACATCCCATAATAGAATCTAACACCTTCTTACCGAGACATCGCATGGTGTATATGTTCTCCTTCATGGCAAGGAATCAATGAACCCAGATTTGTGTGACTGGATGAAGAGATTAATGAATGAAGGGACTTATAATAAAAGATCCAGGACTTACCCTCTAAGAGCTCATAATGTAGCAGGAGAGACAGACAAACCAACGGTTCTCAGGCAGTGTGATGAGTATTATAATAAAATGTAAAGACAGGGTGCTGTACAAGTGACATGTCAGAGCCAGGGGTTTCAGTGAAGGCTTCCTGGTAGAGGGGACACTAGGGTGAATCTTAGGTAGGAGTTAGCCCAGTACAGAGGTAGGGGTTGGATTTAGTGGGAGGAAAAACGTGTCTAGGCAGAGAATAGAAAGTTCAAAGGCAAGAAGCAGAGAGAGTATATAGCTAGACCATGACTGAGGTCAAGAAAGGACTACCAGCAAGTCTTCAGGGCCTTATATGCTTTTAGGTCCATTGAAGGGTGGTAGGATTAGATTGTATTTTATAAAGATTCAATAACCACATAATGTGATCAAAGTTAACAAATCATTTACCTCCAGATGTTAAGATGGATACAGCATCACTTTTATTGTATCACCAAAAAGGCATAAATTGAATTAATCCAAAAATATCAATGTCATAAAGGAAAAAAAGGCTAAGGAGCTGTTCCAGGTTAAAGGAGACTAAACAGAGCTAAACACAATGCTTTACCCTGGATTGGAATTGGGAACGAAATACTTTTTTTCTTTTGCTAGAAAGAACATTAGTGGGACAACTGATGAGACTCAGCTAGATAATACTGTATGGATGTTAATTGCCTGATCTTGGGAATTCCCTGGTGGTCCACTGGTTAGAACTCTATGCTTTCACTGCGGCTGTGAGCCCGGCTTCAATCCCTGTTCGGGGAACTAAGATTGCCACAAGCCACGTGGTGTGGCCAAAAAAAAAAATTCCCTGATCTTGATAACTGTACTGTGGTTATATAAGAGAATGTCCTTGTCTTCAGGAAATGCACACCACAGTATTTAAAGGTAAAGGAGCACCATGTCTGTAACTTACTCTCAAACTGTTCATAAATTTATATATATATATATATATATATATATGTAAATGAGAGAAGGATAAAGCAAATGTGGTAAACTGTTAACATTTGGGGAATCTAGATGAAGGGTAGTCATGAATTCTTTATATTATTCCTGCAACTTTTCTGTAAGACTGAAATTTTTTCAAAATATAGTTACCCCTTCCCTACCAAAAAAAAAAAAATGCATGTAGTTGAACAAGCTCTATGTGTCAGTACTGTGGTGGGACCTGGGAAGGAGAGGGTAAATAAGATGCATCCCCTGCTCTACAGGACTCATGGTCTAGCGGGCCATCTTGGCAGCAGATCCAAAGGTGTGAGACAAGACCTCCAAGAAGATGACAACAATTTGGGCAAGAAATGGGGAAGGCCTGAATGAATTAGGGCAGTGCCAACGTAGCTGGAAGGACATTAAAGGGACAATATTTATGATCTGGTGACTAACTGCACTTGAGGTAGGGAACAAGAGAAGTCTAGTGAGGTGTCTGGGCTTCTTACACAGTCCATTGGCTGGACCATGGTCCCAGTCACCAAGACAGAGTGCTCAGGCAGTTTGTGGAGAGTAATGGGATTGAGTTTGGACAGCTCAGTGGTGCTGTTAAGTAGAGGGTTTGAGCTACAGGACTGTAGTTTAGGGGAAAGATCTGAGCTGAGATATATTTGGAGGAGTCATCAGCATTGAGGAGTTACAGGAAGCCACGAGATGAGAAGAAGGCACAAGAGAACCCCAACATCTGGAGATCGCAGTCCCAGTCTTTGCCTCACCCAAGAAAATGTCCTTCAAGTTCTTACTTTTCTACCGATGTTTTGGGCTCTTTGCCAGATTTTTCCCAGCTGGATGTGCGGCTTTCGGAGGCTCCTCACTTTGTAGACTTCCTTCCCACACGTAAATGGGGACATGGGAGAGTAGTTGTCTTAAGTACCTCCCGGTGTGAAGGCGAAATAATTGAGGCCATAAACACCAGTTATTCTATGTACTGACTGTAAACTGAACTGAGATTGCTCCAGCCATCTCCTGCCTGTGCCTTTAGGTATTGATTTCTGGTTCTTCCTCCTTAGTGAATTAAAGGAAATTAGAATGCCACAATGATTGTGATTTGAGTGCGATTTGATAGTGCAGATGGCAAAGAATGGGACACTTGATTGAGAGATATAAATAATGAGGTAACACTGACCTTGGATTCAACACATACAGTAAAATGCATAAATCTCAAGCGTGGCACTGGATGGTTTTTGACAGTACATACACCTGTGCAACTCACGCCTCCATCAGGTTACAGAACAGCTCCATCACCCCAGAAAATTCCCTCAACTCCCCTTCACAGTTAATACCTGACTCGCATCCCTCAGGAGCAGCCACCATTCTGTTTGCCTCCCTCCCTTAATTTTATTTTTTAATGTTTTAAACTTGTGGGTTATTTAGAGAAAGTATGGATGGTCAGGTGGCAGAGCCAGGAATGCATTTAGGCTCTCAATGGAGAGTGTGAAACTGAGTGCAGTTTAGGAATATTTATTCCACAGGATTTTTTTTTTATTGAGGTGTAGTTGATGTACAATATTACATAAGTTTCAGATGTACAGCATAGTGATTCACAATTTTTAAAGTTTATATTCCACTTATAGTTATTATAAAATATTGGCTATATTCCCTGTGCTGTACAATATTTCCTTGTATCTTATTTATTTTATACATAGTAGTTTGTGCCTCTTACTCCCCTACCTCTACCTTGCCCCTCCCCACTTCCTTCTCCCCACTGGTAACCACCAGTTTGTTCTCTGTGTCTGTGAGTCTGCTTCTTTGTGTTATATTCATTAGTTTGTTGTATTTTTTAGATTCCATCTATAAGTGATATTACACAGGATTTCTCTTTCTCTGTCTGACTTATTTCACTAAGCATCAAACAAAGCCTCTCCTCTTGCCCCACCAAAAACGTTTTGCAATAGTTGGCCTCCAGTTGACTCTTCTCCACTAGGAAAATAGGATTTGTTTAACCGTTTGAACTTTCCTTTTGAACCTGTTTGTGTTTAACCGGACCCTCGACCCAATCTCTCAGTGAGGCATTTGGATAACTTTTTTTGGTTAAGTCAGAGATTACGTTTAGCTATCCGTCCAAACTCCAAAGCTTAGGTTCACTGGGCTCCAAGCCTCTATCCCACCTCCCTGCCCCGGCGGGCTCTGCTGGATTCTTCCTGCCGAGGAGGAGGGAGGGCGTGGAGGGAATCGGTTCCCACCCACAGCCCCGGCCGGGTGACTCTCCACCGCGGGCCCCACCTGACCTCTGAGCCACCTGCAAGTCATCAGGCTGGTAAGTGCCCTGCTTAGGCCGGCCTCCCCGCCCCCTCCCTGGAGAGGGGACATCTGGCGACAGCCAGCCCCACCCCCAAACCCGCGCGGCTGAAAGGAGACCGACCCCCTCTGCCACCCGGGGACCCGCGCCCCACTCGGCCGGCCGGGGCTGGGGAGGAGGGGGGCGCAACCTTCAGCTTCCCCGCGGCACCCTAGGCCGCGGCTGCGCCGCCAGCCGGTACCCGGCCCCGCGCCCGCACAGGTGGCCCGAGCAGAAAAGGGACATTTGCCAGACACCCCCTCCCCCCGGCTTGCACCACGGAGCGTGGGGTTAAAAGTTGCTATTGCAAAAGTCCCGCGTCTGATCTTGGGCCTTATCTCAGATAGACAGCAGGAAGGCCTTTAGAACCTCTGCCAATTTTTAACAGCCAGTGAGGACTGCAAATGCTACAGCGCTGGCGGGCAGCATTTGAAGACGAATTGAGCTGTGTTTCTTAAAAAAAAAAAAAAGCGATTTATCAAAGGTAATATTAAACCAAAGATTATTTTCCCCTACCATTAATTTGCCCATCCATGTGTGGGACCAGTGACTTCAAATCAGATAATTGTCAAGGAGAAGGGTGAAGATGCAGGCAGTTTTGATCACCATCAGAACACAGTCTGGGAAAGAGAGAATGCTCTTGAAAGTTGTCTGTCTTTCCTCTCCCACGTGGGTTTCTTAAGTAAGGATTTTTTCTTTTCTGATTATTTTTCTTTTTCTTCTACCTGTTCGCTGGTCACAACCTCTGGCCTAAAGTCCCAGCATAGAATGTTCCTGCCTATGGAGTTCAAGACTCCTTGCCAAACTGGCATGGTGCCTTCCTAGGCAGCAAGAAATAGCTGAGGGGCTGTCATTTCTTACAGTGGTGCCCCAACAATGTCCTTTTCTCCCCCCTTTCCATTGTCTGAATTTGAAAATGGATGTTATAGAGAACAGACTGGTGGTTGCTTGTACAGCAGTAATTAACACAACATTGTAAATCAACTAGACTTAAATTAAAAAAAAGAATATGGACGTTATTTCTACTTTAATGTATTATCACTGATGAACTGCATTTCGAAAAATGCAGTTCAGAGAAGTGCAGAGCAGGAAGATTGGCCTTTGGGCCATTAGAAAAGGAAATCAACACCGTGCACGGATGGGAAGGGCAGCAGGAGAAGGATGCCCAGAGGGCCACCAATGAGGTAGTTTT
>NW_020173113.1:13840-17619 GCF_003031525.2 Neophocaena asiaeorientalis asiaeorientalis | reverse complement strand
CAGCTCTCTCTGGAGGTCACTAGCGCCAAGGTGTGGATGTTGGAGTGTTGCTTTTTCTCTCTCTCTTTTTAAGAGAAACCTTGAAAAAAAAAAAAAAGCACCGGTAAGTTGATTGAAGATGTCTTGTGTTATGGCCTATCAGCTCTTTCTTCTTTTTTATCTGTCTCCTCCTGCCACATTGCATATTTTGTTCTGATCTGGGGAAAGTGTGTCCAGCCTTTCCAGTTCTGATTTTAAAAACTCAATCTGTATTGGGATCTTACCAGCGTCTTAGGTGTTTTGCTGAATTTGCTCCATGCGATGACATTTCACTTTATCTCTGTTGTCTTCAGTAAATCTCCCCCATGACAATGTCTTCCGCTAAGATTGAGTGTGTTTTGCGGGAGAACTGGCGCTGCGGTGAGTCTCCAGTGTGGGAGGAGGCATCCAACTCTCTGCTCTTCGTAGATATTCCTGCAAAAAAGGTTTGCCGGTGGGATTCGCTCAGCAAGCAAGTGCAGCAAGTGACCGTGGGTAAGGATGAAGGATGGGCTTGGATCTGCCCAGACAGCCATCTCTTCCCTGGGGAGGTGCGGTCACCTATTGTGTCATTCCTCCGGAACCTTCTTGTTAAAGCGTACTGAATATGCTTGAAAACTGTTGGATTGTCATCCTTTCTGTGTCCCCCACTTTGACCCAGGAGTAAAATCTGGATGGTCAATATTTTCCTCTTCCCCTGCGGGTGCCGGGCAACATTCCCCATTATGTTTTGGATGGTGAGTCACGGTAGGATCTTTCCTTCATACCTTCAGTTAACAGCCGTGAAAGTTGGAGACCCGGTTTGTGGCACAGCAAAGGTTATCTACCTTGGGTCAGGCCAAGGCCTTAATTTGAAAAACAAAATAATAATAATAACAACAGATATATCCCCTCTTTGTGCAAAGAGGAGCTTTTGGACTTAGAAAGCATTAACCGGGGCTTTCTGTTCACTGTTCAAAACAGGATTCACAAAGGAATTTCGAGTGCATTGGAGTATGATTCAGTTAATGGCCCTGTGATTTCCATGGAGGGGTTTATCACATTTTATGGCCCAAGGATATGGGCTTGACTAGAGATAAAGAAGTTTCTTCTTTTCATTATTGTGTTCCTGGGAAAGAGATACCAGGAATTCCTGTGACCTCAGGACACTCTCAACCCAGAACTGGGAACCTTTTTTTTTTAGATGAGAGGGAACAGCTTTTAATTCACTCACGGGCATGACTGTGGCTCGAGGCAAAATGACTGTGACCCACTGTGATCAGACTTGGGGGAGGGACCCATCACCTTCCCTAGTCTCTCTTTCCCAGTATGCACACATTAGGGATATATTCCTACCCCTAATCTTCAAAACAAAAACAAAACAAACAAACCCCCCCACCAAACCCTGGGAAGGGCTTGTGGTGTCCACAGCAGCTTAAAAGCTAACAGAAGCCTCAGGCCACAGGTTGGGATCCCTGATGAGGATATGACGCTCCTACTAGTGTCTTGCACATTCCCTGGGACCCTCCACGGCTCCAATCAACTTCTGCACAGGGCACCAAGCGTCTTGCACTGAATAGATGCTTAGGAAATGTTTTCACAATAAAATCTGTCAATTTGTTTCCTGTGAGTACTCACCATGGTAATCAATCTCTCCACTTAAAAAAAAGTTTCCTTATATGTGGAAAAATGTTAAACCCAGAAAACCTAAAATTTAAATATACAAAATATAGTAGTATAAGGAAGACGTGATTTTTTAAATCACTGCATCTACATTTCTTTTTTTTTTTTTTACTATTTATTTTTATTTATTTGGTTGTGTCGGGTCTTAGTTACTGCAGGCGGGCTCCCTAGTTGCGGCTTGCCGGCTCCTTAGTCGCAGCACGTGGGCTCCTTAGTTGCGGTATGCATGTGGGATCTACTTCCCTGACCAGGGAACGAACCCGGGCCCCTGCATTGGGAGCGCAGAGTCTTATCCACTGTGGCACCAGAGAAGTCCCTCTATTATTTTTTAATCATGCTTACTTCCAAAAAGGATTTAAGAAACAATTTTCAATTAAATACATACAAAACAGGGTACCTTTAAAAAGACAAGTCCTAATTTAAAAAAAAAAAAAAAGACAAGTCCTGTACTTGAGGGAGAGAGAGATGTCACAAAACCCAGTTGCTGGAACTAAACACAGTTTGTGTCCCTGCATTTCCTGAAGATCAGGCAAACTGAGCATCACTTGCTCTGTGAAAACTGCCCTGGTTTACACACCACCCCCTTAGGAACCTCTCCTCTGAACTTGCTGTGACACCTGCCCCAGTGTATGGTGGCTGCTGTGATTTGACTTCTCTGCTTCTCCCGCTAGACTCGGAGCTTCCAGAGGAGTTGGGTTTCATTCATCTTTACATCCATGCTGCCCGGAACAGCACACGGAGTTCATGGTCAACGAATATACTGGGTTATGTAACCTTCACTGTTCAACAGAGAGGAGGGAGCACTCCCCTTGTCAAAAGAGCTGCAACCTCTTAGAGATGCCGGGTGGCGTGATGGACACAGTGTGACTACTGGCTGCCCCCTGACTGCTGCTTTTACCTATGCAGATGCCCCAGTCAGCTCTGTGGCCCTTCGCCAGTCAGGAGGCTATGTCACCACAGTTGGAACAAAGTTCTGTGCTTTGAACTGGGAAGATCAGTCAGCAGTTGTCTTGGCCACAGTAGATAAAGACAAGAAAAACAATCGATTCAACGACGGGAAGGTGGATCCCGCTGGGAGATATTTTGCCGGTATGGTTTACCTTTAGCACCTACTTACTGAGCTTTGGGGAAGACCAGAATGTGACTTACAAAAGCCTCACAGCTGCAGTAGTAAAATAAGTGTTCATAATGGGTCTTGGGTTCTTCTTTCATTATTACTTAAGTCACTTGTATCCAAAAAAAAAAAAATCCCATGAGAAAAACTTCATAGATATCCCTTTCACTTGTTGTCTCTAGCAGACTAAAATTTGTATTGTATTTTTGTAGTTTAAAAGAATTTTTTTTTAACATCTTTATTGGGGTATAATTGCTTTACAATGCTGTGTTAGTTTCTGCTTTATAACAAAGTGAATCAGTTATACATGTGTTCCCATATCTCTTCCCTCTTGCATCTTCCTCCCTCCCACCCTCCCTATCCCACCCCTCCAGGCGGTCACAAAGCACTGAGCTGATATCCCTGTGCTATGCGGCTGCTTCCCACTAGCTATCTACCTTACGTTTGGTAGTGTATATATGTTCATGCCTCTCTCTCGCTTTGTCAGAGCTCACCCTTGCCCCTCCCCATATCCTCAAGTCCGTTCCCCAAGTAGGTCTGGTTCTTTATTCCTCTTACCTCTGGGTTCTTCATGACTTTTTTTTTCTTAAATTCCATAGATATGTGTTAGCATACGGTATTTGTCTTTCTCTTTCTGACTTACTTCACTCTGTATGACAGACTCTAGGTCTATCCACCTCATCAAAAATAGCTCAATTTCATTTCTTTTTATGGCTGAGTAATATTCCATTGTATATATGTGCCACATCTTCTTTATCCATTCATCTGATGATGGACACTTAGGTTGTTTCCATCTCCAGGCTATTGTAAATAGAGCTGCAATGAACATTTTGGTACATGACTCTTTTTGAATTATGGTTTTCTCAGGGTATATGCCCAGTAGTGGGATTGCTGGGTCATATGGTAGTTCTATTTGTAGTTTTTTAAGGAACCTCCATACTGTTCTCCATAGTGGCTGTACCAATTCACATTCCCACCAGCAGTG
>NW_020173113.1:13363-13667 GCF_003031525.2 Neophocaena asiaeorientalis asiaeorientalis | reverse complement strand
TGGAGGGGACTAGTGCCTGTGTTCTGGTGAATGAGGCTGGATCTTGTGTTTCTGGTGGGCAGGTCCACGTCTGGTGGTGTGTTTTGGGGTGTCTGTGGACTTATTATGATTTTAGGCAGGCTCTCTGCTAATGGGTGGGTTAGTGTTCCTGTCTTGCTCTTTGTTTGGCATAGGGTGTCCAGCACTGTAGCTTGCTGGTCGTTGAGTGAAGCCGGATGCTGGTGTTGGGATGGAGATCTCTGGGAGATTTTCACCATTTAATATTATGTGGAGCTGGGAGGTCTCTTTTGGACCAGTGTCCTGA
>NW_020173113.1:0-13300 GCF_003031525.2 Neophocaena asiaeorientalis asiaeorientalis | reverse complement strand
CTGGGAGAGATTTCCCTTTCTCTTCTTTGTTCTCACAGCTCCCAGGGGCCCAGCTTTGGATTTGGCCCCGCCTCTGCGTGTAGGTCGCCAGAGGGCGTCTGTTCTTCGCTCAGACAGGACGGGGTTAAAGGAGCCGCTGATTCGGGGGCTCTGGCTCACTCAGGCCGAGGGGAGGGAGGGGTACGGAGTGCAGGGCGAGCCTGCGGCAGCAGAGGCCGGCGTGACGTTGCACCTGCCTGAGGTGCGCCGTGCGTTCTCCTGGGGAAGTTGTTCCTGGATCCTAGGACCCCGGCAGTGGCGGGCTGCACAGGCTCCCCAGAAGGGGGGTGTGGATAGTGACCTGTGCTCACACACAGGCTTCTTGGTGGCGGCAGCAGCAGCCTTAGCATCTCCTGCCTGTCTCTGGGGTCTGTGCTTTTAGCCGCGGCTCACGCCGGTCTCTGGAGCTCCTTTAAGCAGCGTTCTCAATCCCCTCTTCTCGCGCACCAGGAAACAAAGAGGGAAGAAAAAGTCTCTTGGCTCTTCGGCAGCTCCAGATTTTTCCCCATACTCCCTCCCGGCTAGCTGTGGTGCACTAACCCCCTGCAGGCTGTGTTCACGCCGCCAACCCCAGTCCGCTCCCTGCGCTCTGACCAAAGCCTGAGCCTCAGCTCCCAGCCCCGCCTGCTCCGGCGTGTGAGCAGACAAGCCTCTCGGGCTGGTGAGTGCCAGTCGGCACCGATCCTCTGTGCGGGAATCTCCCCTCTTTGCCCTCCGCACCCCTGTTGCTCGCTCTCCTCCGGCTCCGAAGCTCCCCCCTCCGCCACCCACAGTCTCGGCCCGTGGGGGGGCTTCCTAGTGTGTGGAAACCTTTCCTCCTTCACAGCTCCTTCCCACTGGTGCAGGTCCCATCCCTATCGTTTTGTCTGTGTTTTTATCTTTTTTCTTTTGCCCTACCCAGGTACGTGGGGAGTTTCTTGCCTTTTGGGAGGTCTGAGGTCTTCTGCCAGCGTTCAGTAGGTGTTCTGTAGGAGTTGTTCCACGTGTAAATGTATTTCTGGTGTATCTGCTAGTGTTGGAGGTTCTCCTGCAGAGGCAGGGGGTGGCTGTGGCTCACCGTGGGGACAAGGACACTGGCAGCAGAAGTT
Source organism: Neophocaena asiaeorientalis asiaeorientalis (assembly GCF_003031525.2). Lineage (NCBI taxonomy): Eukaryota > Metazoa > Chordata > Mammalia > Artiodactyla > Phocoenidae > Neophocaena > Neophocaena asiaeorientalis. The sequence goes on along the minus strand of NW_020173113.1, from coordinate 12,173 downwards.
CTGGGAAGTACTCCTTGGCGTGAGCTCTGCCAGCGTCTCAACATTGCCATTTTTGAAGACTACAATCTCGCCCAACTCCACTCTTTTTAACAGAACATTCCTCATGTTTTTGCGTCTAATGTTTCCTTGTGATTAGATTGATGCTATATATTCATGGCTGGAATCACTGCATAGGTGCTGTTCTGTCCTTCTCAGGGTATCCCATCTGGATACCATCTGTCCCTCATTGGTGATGTCAGTTTTGATCACCCAGTTGAGGTCTTAGATTTCTCTACTACGTAGTTACTATTTTTAAATTGCAATTTATAAGCAGTTTGTGGGGTCTGTTAGTGATCTATTGCTGTGTTACAAATTACCCTGAAATTAAGTGGCTTAAAATAGCAAACATATATTATCTCACATAGTTTCTGAAGGTCAAGAACCTGGGTCTGGCTTGGCTGGATGGTTCAAGGCTATGTCCTGAAGTTGCAGTCAAGCTGTTGGCTGGGGCTACAGCCTTGGAGGGAGCTGGAGTCTCTGAAGCGGCCTGGAGGATCTGCTTCAAATCTAACTTACATGGCAGGCAGTTGGCAGGAGGCTTCATTTCCTTACTGCGTGGGCCTCTCCATAGGACTGCCTGGGACATGGCTTCCGCCAGAGCCAGTGATGAGGGGCAGAGAGAGAGAGAAAGAGAGAAAGCCCAAGATGGAAGCTACAGTCCTATTATAACCAATCTCAGAAGTGACATAGCATCACTTCTGCCATGTGCTATTGGTCACAAAATTATGGAGGGGACTAGACAAGGGTGTGAATACTGGGAGGCAGGGATCATTATGGGTCAACTTAGAGGCTGGCTACAACATGGGGAGATACTTTAAGTCCAAGCAAATATCCTGGTCCTCATCAAAATATCTTCCTTAGTTTTTACATTCCTTGATGATTCTCACTTGAAGCCATCTTTATTATGATGGCTGCAGAATGACTTATATACAGATTTAAATGAATTTTAACTCTAAGTTTGAAATTAAATAATGCATTTCACATTTAGTTCTCATTTAGCTCCCATCCTAACAACCCTATAGTTAGCCAAAGTTGATTCTAAATCCCTGCTGTTTCCACCTCCCCACTCTGCCTCTCACATCATCAGCCATGCTGTCCTGGCTCCATTCTCTCTCTTTCGTTCTTCCTTTCTCTTTCTATCTCCTTCTTTCTTTCACTGTGCTGGGTCTTTGTTGCGGCACGCAGGATCTTTAGTTGTGGCATGCGGGATCTTTTAGTTGCAGCATGTGAACTCTTAGTTGTGGCATGCATGTGGGATCTAGTTCCCTGAGCAGGGATCAAACCGGGGCCCCTGCATTGGGAGCACGGAGTCTTAGCCACTGGACCTCCAGGGAAGTTCCTCCATTCACTTTCAACATGGAAGGTAAGTAAGATCTGAGCAGGTGGTGTGGATTGTTTCCCATCTTCCTGGACTTTACACAACCACAGATCTAGTCCAGGACAGGTTGAAAGATTAAAGATGAGAATCCATTGGAAGCCCTTCTGCCAGTAATTTCTGCAGGATGAAGAAATATGATTGGATACTCTACCTCCTGTTGAAGTTGATTTTCTCTCTCCCTTATGGCTAGAAGTTTACAGCTCTGTGGCACTTGGTGAGACAAAATTAAAATGCCCTCAGAGGCCTGAGTTCTTAGCCTGGAGTCCCCAATTCTTAACCTTTGCCCTCTGGAGACCCCTTAAAATTGTAGGCATCAGTGTGCATACATACTGGTCATGTGCATCTGTCAGAAGCACCTGAGAAACTTTTTCTAGAGAGAGTTTATAGCTTTCAGCAGGTGTGGAGAGCTGTCCCTGGCCCAGAAAAGGGTGGGGTCATCTGATAGTCTGGATGGGGGTCTCTTAGTGGTGGGTAGTACCCTGAAGGTGTCCCAACACCCAAGGTCTCACCTGTCTGGGCTCACTACTAGATAATGATAAACCAGGGCTCCAGTTTCTTTCTCACTAAGGAAGAGCCCTTTCTAAGCAGTGGGGGATCCACATTCATGTTCCAGGCATCTCCTTCTGTGAGGCAGATAGTGGAGGAAGGGGGTGGGTGGGGTGGAATAGAAATAATAGAAACAAGCCCAACTGCCCTATAGCAAAAAAACAAGGAGGGAGGTCTGGCTTGCTGTTCAGGCTTCCCAGTTTCAGTCCATTTTCCTCTAACTCACTCTTCTTTCAGATAGAGCATGTTATAGTAAATGAGCTTTCCAATTTCTTCATTAGGTTAAATTCTGCTCTGTCCTCTGAGATCACACTCAAGTCTAAGTGCATATTCCATGAGCACATGAGAAGAATGTGTATTCTGCTGTTGTTGAATGGAGTGTTCTCTATAATTGTCACTCAAGTCCAGTTTGGTTAATGGTGTTCAGTTCTTCTATTTCTTTGCTGATTTTCTATCTACTTGAGTCTATTATGGAGAAAGGGATGCTGACATCTCCAACCGGAATTATGAATTTGTGTGTTTCTCCTTTCAGTTCTGACTTTTGCCTTGTGTATTTTGAAGGTCTGTTGTTAAGCACATGCACATTTAGGATTATTATGTCTCCTTAGTGAAGTGACTATTTTCACAATATGTAGTCACTCCTATTTATCCCTGGTAGTTTTCTTTGCTCTAAGTATATCTTGTCTGATACTAACATAGCCTCTACAGTTTTTTTAAATTAATATTTGCATAGGATAGGTCTTTTCCCATCCTTTTACTTTTAAGCTACCTATATCCTTATATTTGAAGTGAGTTTCTTATAGACAGCATATAGTTCTATTTTCAAAAAGTTTATTCTGACATTATCTTAATTGATGTGTTTAGATTATTTACATTTAATGTAATTATTGATATGCTTTGAATTAGATCCACCATTTTATTATTTGTTTTCTCTTCTTTCCCTCTGTAGTTTTTGTTACTCTGTTTCCCCTTTCCTGCCTTCTTTTAGGTTATTTGAATATTTTTTAGAATTCAATTTTAATTTACTTATTGTGATTTTTCACTATATATCTCTGTATAGTTTTTTAAGGGTTCCTGAAGGATTACAAATGTATACTTAACTTTTCACAGTCTGTCTAGAACCAATATTTTACCACTTCAGTTGACAATCACCCATTTATGTCATAGTTGTCTTTATATACATAGATTTAAAATCCCATCAGAAAATGTAATTTTTGCTTTCGATCATCAGAAATATTTTAAGGAACTAAAAGGAAGAATAGTCTATTATATTTACTCATATACGTGCTATTTCTATTGCTCTTTCTTCATTCCTGTTGTTCCTTTTGGTATTTCCCTTCTGTCTGAAGAATTTCCTTTAGCAATTCTTTTAGAACAAGTCTGCTGGCTATAAATTCTCTTAGTTTTACTTCACAGGAGAATGTCTTTATTTCACCTTCATTCTTTAAGGATATTTTCACTTGATATAAAATTCTAGGTTGACACATTATTTTTCTTTCAACAAATTAAAAATGTATCACTTTCTTCTGACCTCCACAGTTTCTCATGAAAAATCAATAGTCATTGAAATCATTATTCTCCTATATGTTGTATGTATGTCATTTTTCTTTCATTAATCTTAAGGATTTCTATTTAACTTAAGTTTGGTTGTTTGTTTTTTTGGGTTTTTGTTTGTTCTTTCTTTTTTGCCATGCCACATGGCATGTGGCATCCTAGTTCCTTGACCAGGGATCAAACCCATGCCCCCTGCACTGGAAGCATGGAGTTCCAACCACTGGACTGCCAGGGAAGTCCCTATTTAACTTAAGTTTTTAGAAATTTGATTATGATGTGTCTGGGTATAGGTTTCTTTGGGCTTATCCTGTTTGGGGTTTTCTCAGCTTCTCAAATATATAGTTTTATGCTTTTCACCAAACTTGGAGAGTTTTGAGCCATTACTTCTTCAAATATTTTTTGGCCCTGTATTCTTTGTCCTCTTCTCTAGGAATCTAGTGACACATATGTTAGCTCTTTTGTTGTTGTCCCACAGGTCCCTAACACTATTTTTTTTCAGTCTTTTTTCTCTCTGTTGTTCAGATTGGATAATTTCTTGATCTAGCATCAGATACACTGACTCTTTCCTCTGTCATCTCTATTCTGCTATTGAATCCATCCAGTGGGTTTTTTATTTCATTAATTTTATTTTTCAGTTCTAAAATTTTCACTTGGGGATTCTTTATATTTCTCCTCCTTTGCTGCTATTTTGAGTTTTGTTTTAAGACTTTGCAGATCGTTCATTTGAGCATTTTTATAAGAATTGCTTTAGTCTTTGTCAAGTAATTCCATCATCTGTGCCATCTCACTGTCTGCCTCTTGATTCATTTTCCTATACGACTTGAGATTTTCATGCTTCTTTGTGTTGCCAAGTAACTTTGGATTGTATCCTGGACATTTTGACTATTACCTTATGAGATGCTGGGTCTTGTTTAAATCCTATGGAGAATGTTGATATATTCGTTTCAGTAAGCAATCTGTATGTTTAGGTTCAGATCACAAGTTCCAACCTACTTTCTATTAGGTGCCATTAGGTGTGCCACTCAGTGGTCAGTCTGAGACCTAGAAGGTGTTCTATCCATTAGCTCCATTCTCCAAATCTTTAGCATGCTAATTAGAATCAGATCCATGCATGTACAAACAGATGAGCCCAGCAGATCACAAACAACTTTATGGGGTTGCATTCCTGAGCATCATCCCTCTTCTAGTACTTTCCAGCTTCCTGTAGCTCCTTTTCATTCTTCCAGTCAGAAACCACCCACTTCTATGACTGTTCTGCCTCCAGGGCCAAGTGGCATCAGGGGAGAGAGAGAGAACATGAAAGCAACGGTGTTTGATCTGCCCTTTTGTTCCTGCAGCTTCACTAAATGCAGAGGAATGTCGCCTTCCCTCAGAGTTTTGATTCCTGTAGTTTCCTGTTGCTGACCTCTCTCTGCCTTTGCTACCCTCACTGCAGAATTGCCTGGGGGCTGGTGCATGAGAAAATGGAGAAAAAGGAGTAGAAAATAAGCAGGGGGTTTCTTCCACTCTCTCTGAGCTGTAGGAGAGTTTTCTGCTCCTTGCGCCAGATCTAAAGGTTTCTCTCCGACCTCTTTCTGCCTGCACCATGGTGCTCACTTCCAAGTTTCAAGCTGGGTTGAGTTCAGGCCAGGACATACTAGAGGATAAAATGGAGAGCTCAAGAACTCGCCACCAATTAGGTGATACTTCAAATTCTGTGTTCTTCTCTGAGCCGCCTGATAATTCACATTGCAGAGTTGTCAAATAGCTGTGCCATGCATTTTGTCCAGGTCTTAGAATTGTGTTCAGTGCGAGAAAATGAGGTTGGTGCAGATGTCTGGAACCAGAACCTCTCAAGGTAGTTTTAATTTGCATTATAAGCAAGGTAGTTGTCATTTAAAAAAAAAAACCCATAGGACCCAGATTGGGATTGTATAATAATTTCCTTGATTTCATCACAGGGAAGGAGTCCTGGTGAGAGAAGATGGTGCAGTGCATGGGCGGGATGCTGTGCAGCTGAGCTCCATACTCTTTGGGTTTTGTAGGTACCATGGCTGAGGAAACAGCTCCAGCAGTTCTGGAGCGGCACCAAGGGTCCCTGTACTCCCTCTTTCCTGACCACCATGTGGAAAAGTACTTTGACCAGGTGGACATCTCCAATGGTTTGGATTGGTCTCTGGACCACAAAATCTTCTATTACATTGATAGCCTGTCCTACTCGGTGGATGCTTTTGACTATGACCTGCAAACAGGGAAGATCTGTATGTATTTTTTCATTATTTTTCTTAATATTGCTGGTATTTTTTTCATATGCATATGACTAGCAGGCTGCCTCGCCCTTAACCCATTTGAAAAGGTCCTTACTTTTCAAACAAAGAACTGCCTAATGTTATGATTCCAATATTGTAATGATTACACAGACTTGACTCTGCTGCCAGTCAAGCCATGGCTCTCAGCACAACTAAATATGGCCACAGTTTGCATAATATGGCTAGATCCTTAATCCTTTTTCTTGCAACCATCACTAGAAAGAGGCTCACTGTAAAACGGATCCTGTTCTACCAGCTGGTGCTTAAAGGCAAATAGTATACAGCAGAACGGGACAAAAGAACAGAAAATTAGAGTTCGGGGTTGATATTTCTTATTTGTACTTTAGCTAACGATAGGCAAGTACTTAAAGACAAATTAACAACCTTTCAAAATGGAAAAGTAAAAAAAGTAGTTGCAGATTGTTCAACTCCACCAACGGATCTAAATGAGCCATAGTTGGAAACTGGGAGGGAAGGAATTATTGGAAAGAATTTAAAAAGGAGTGCTTGAAACTTTCATGAAAGGTGCCAGACCACAAGAGCAAAACCAATCATAAAAATGACTTGAAAAAAATCATGAGTCTCATGTAGATTTAATCAGAGGCTAAATATTCCAGCACAGATGTTTTGCTTTGAAATATGTAGTGCTCTTTTTCATGACTGTTTTTACCCACTTTACTTACACATGGTTTTAACATTTTTCCCCTTATACCTCAATCTGATTACTGTAATGACCTGGATTTTGTAGTGTAATGTTCCTCTGGATTTTGATGCTTGTTTTTTGTATATTATGATTCCCTTGAAGGCTGGCCAGCTGGTTTCAGAATACCCCTCTTTTCAGAAACAAGCTCTTCTAATATTTAGATAAGGTGATTTTGGAGCATTTAGTTGGGCAGAAACAGAACTCATACACCTTGTTCGTTTTTGTGCGTGAACTGTTGGCAGCTCGAACCTGGGCCCTTGGCTGTGAGAGCGTGGAGTCCTAACCACTGTACCAACAGGGAATTCCCCAAAGTAGGCATTTTTGGAAGTAAAACAGCAAAGGTCTAACCACAGACTGAAGTGTGTCTGAGGTGGGCATGCAGGGCTTCAGTTCAGGTCCCTCAAAAAGATCTTTTGTTATTTTATTAAGAATTCTGCTTTCTTTTTTCTCTCCTCCTCTGAAAGCTTAGGTAGCTGTGTCTGTACCCAAACCAAAGGGAGTGAATCCACCCCAAATCCTACAGTACAAATCCTTTGTTGAGGGGTGTCCACTCATGTTTTTAGACATTTTTAGAGTTAGGAATCCTCCTGAATCATCCCGCCTGTGGTACCCATTTGCCAGACACTGGATAAGCAGAAGCGATCAGTATTTATAATCAACTTGATTGCTCATTGTTTGATGCTCAGTATTGAGTGGCCTGTGGTTTTGGGGTGTGTGTGTGTGGTTGGTTTGTCTGTTTGTTTGTTTTTTTAACCATAGCCAACCGCAGAAGTGTTTACAAGCTGGAGAAAGAAGAACAAATCCCTGATGGAATGTGTATTGATGTTGAGGGGAAGCTCTGGGTGGCCTGTTACAATGGAGGAAGAGTGATCCGTTTGGATCCTGAGACAGGTAGGCCCACAGCAGAATGGAAAAACCCCGCCATGTCTAGAAAACACCAGACACTAGGGGCCAGAGAAATTTCATTACTAATAAAGTTATATAGAGATATATTCAAAGGTCTCAATTGGATGATTTTGGAAATAAAGGCCAAAGATATAGCCCAAAATGTTATAGTCAGAACTCTTTTTCCTGTAGAGGTAAATCTTTTTTGCCCAGAAGAAATTGTCAGGGAAGGTAGGTGAAATGCCTGGGCGAAGTCTGACCTCCAAATCTTCTTTGAACTTTCCTATTGCTCCACAAGGGGTCCCGAAAAGTTGTGCGGGTGGAAATTTGCTAGAGCTAGACTTAAATGAAATATTTGGTGACCTAGGGAAAAGACTCCAAACTGTGAAGTTGCCTGTTGTTAAAATAACCTCATGCTGCTTCGGAGGGAAGGATTACTCTGAAATGTATGTGACCAGTGCCCGGGATGGGATGGACCCCGAGGGTCTACTGCAGCAACCTGAAGCTGGTGGAATTTTCAAGGTGATCTGGCTATATCTTTTATTTTGAGGGTGAGGTGGGAGATCTTCGGTTAAGTAACTGAATGATTGGTGCTTTTTCATACTTCCCAAATACAACTGTATTTGGCATTTAAGCTCATCATGCTAGACTTAAAAACTTTTTATTGAGATTTTCTAGACCTGAAGTCCAGGACAATGTGTTTAGCCCACTTTGTACAGTGCTTTAAAATATTTTTTTGCTTCAGTGGTGTTTGAAATTCTATAAATCAGTAGAATAGGCTTGGAAAACCAGTGTTTGAAACACATTTATAAGATTAGTTGATTGTTTTGATGTTGCAAGAATATTTTCAGGTTCTTAACTTTTTTTGGCAGTGAAATAAACACTGATAAGAGTTATAGATCTCTTGAGCTGAAAAGAAATGTAGAAATCATCTGGCGCAAACCCCTTTCTTAACAGATGGGAAGAAGATAGAAATAAATTCAGTTTTCAATCCTAGTTGTAAGTGGTTGCTAGTTGAATTATTATCTATGTGAATAATTGGGTTGGACCATAAATACCTAATCAAATAGTTCCTTTTTATTATAGGAAACAAAACAAGGATAATAGGTGGCTAAATATATTATTGTGGATCATAAAAATGCTTTTGGAGAATACTTGTGAATTACCTTGTATCAGAGTTTCTCTCTTTTCTTTTTTAACAGATAACTGGCCTGGGGGTCAAAGGAATTCCTCCCTATCCCTATGCAGGATGAGTGACAGGCCTTCCTTCATAGTGGAAGAGACTTAGAAGACAACTAGAAAATTCTGGTGCTGAAATTTCAGTCTAGTTACAAAAAAAAATGAAGTAATGATATTAATAGGATTAAATTTTTAATTACAATTTTTAAAACATAGAGCATTTTTAACAAGGGTGACAGGTGGTTTTGATAACATACTATAAGGCCTTCTGCAAAAGTACTATAGAAATATAGAGGTGTTCAACCGTCAACCAGCCTCTTGATTCTTTGCAAATTGCTGGTGGAATCGGGGAAGGGGGAAGGAACCATATTTGTTCTTTACTCTGCATTCGATACTTACTATACCTAAAGCTTTAAAACATTAATAAATAGTAGTCTGGTAATGACTTGCTATGATTATGTTCCTTTTTATTTTCATCATAATCTTATAAAATATGCTGCAGTGCCAACCTACCTTCATATTACTTTTCCTGTATGTTATTTTACAAATTAAAATATTGCTGGAGGATAAGAATCAAACATTTTGGCAAAATCTATGGTTCCGACTGCCACCTAGTAGATGTAATGTATCACTTTGGAAAGAATACTTTAAAAATAGCCTTATTGAGTTATAATTGACCTACACATATTTAAAGTGTACAATTTGATAAGTTTGACATATATATACACATTAATGAAACCAACACCTCAAGTAAGATAATGAATCTATCCACTACCCCAAGATTTTCCCTGTGTCCCTTTGTAATCCTTCCCTTTGGTCCTTCTGTATGCCTGCCCCCATCCCCAGGAAACCACTGATCTGATTTCTGTCACTATAAATTAGCCTTAAAATTGGGTACTGTAATTTCTCCAACTTTGTTTTTCCAAATTGTTTTAGCTCTTTTAGTTCCTTTGGCCTTCCATATAAATTTTAGAATCAGCTTGACTATATCTACAAAAAAATCCAGGGGCAATTTTAATTGGAATCGCTTTAAATCTGTAGAACAATTTGGAGAGGATTGGCATCTTTACGATTTTGAATCTTCCAACCCATGAACATGGCATGTCTTTCCAATTATTTAAGTCTTCTTTGATTTCTTTCATCAGCATTTTGTAGTTTTCAGCATACAGATTTTTGTTTTGTTCTGTTTTTGTTTTTGGCCGCACCATGCAGCATGTGGGATCTTAGTTCCCCGACCAGGGATCAAACCCCCGCTCCCTGCAGTGGAAAAGTGGAGTCTTATCCACTGGACCGCCAGGGAAGTCCCAAGCATACAGATCTTGTACATGTTTTGTTAGGTTTATATCCAAGTATTTCATTTTCTCGAGCTATTGTGTTGTTATTATTTAAATTTTTTGTTTCCAGTTGTTCATTGCTCATTTATGGAAGTATGATTGGTGTTTGTAGCTTGAATTTGTATCTAATGACTTTGCTAAACTCACTTATTAGTTCTAAGAGTATCTCTATAACTTCTCTGGGATTCTTTGGATATATAATCATGTCTTCTGTGAGTAGACAGTTTTATTTTGTCCTTTCCAATATGTATATTTTAATTTCTTTTTCTTACCTTATTGCACTGACTAAAACTGCCGGCATTACGTTGAATAGGAATAGTAAGAGTGGATATCATTGCCTTGTTCCCAATCTTAGGAGAAAAGCATGCAGTCTTTCTTCAGTAAATATGATGTTAGCTGCAGAATTTTTTGTAGATGCCCTTTCTTAGGTTGAGTAAGTTCTCCTCTTGTCTAGTTTGCTGAGAGTTTTTATTAGTAGTAGTATTTTGGTTTTTTATTTTATTTTATTTTATTTTTTATTTACTTTTGGCTGTGCTGGGTCTTCCTTGCTGCACACGGGCTTTCTCTAGTTGCGGCGAGCAGGGGCTACTCTTCATTGTGGTGCACGGGCTTCTCACTGTGGTGGCTTCTCTTGTGGAGCACAGTCTCTAGGCGTGTGGGCTTCAGTAGTTGTGGTGCGTGGGCTCAGTAGTTGTGGCTCGTGTGATCTAGAGCGCAGGCTTAGTAGTTGTGGTGCGTGGGCTTAGTTGCTCCGCGGCATGTGGGATCTTCCTGGACCAGGGCTCGAACCCATGTCCCCTGCATTGGTAGGCGGATTCTTAACCACTGCGCCACCAGGGAAGCCCAGTAGTAGTATTCTGGATGTATTTTATCAATTTTTTTCTGCATTTGTTGATAGCGATCATATGGTTTTTCTTCTTTAGACATTAATATGATAGATTTTTGCATCCTTGGGATAAACCCCGCCCTGGGTGGTGGCATATTATTCTTTTTATATATTACTGGATTCAACCTTCTAAAATTTTGTTGAGGATTTTTACATCTATGTTCATCACGGATATTGGTCTCTAGTTTTCTATATTTCTAGTGTCTTTGCCTGGTGTTGATATCAGGGTAAGACTGACCTCAGAAAATGCGTTAGAAAGTAGTCCCTCTTCTTTTATTCTCTGGAAAAGATAGTGTCTATTTATGGTTATTTATTCTTTAAACATTTAGCGAAATTCACCAGTGAAGCCATTTGGACCTGGAGATTTCTTTTTCAGAAGGTTTTTAAAACTTTCCCTAATAATTATAGGACTACTCGCATTATCTATTTAATCTTGGTGAGGTTTGGTAGTTTCTGGCTTTCAAGGAACTATTCATTTTCGTGTAAATTGTCAAATTTATGTGCTTAGAGTTGTTCATAGTATTTCCTTATTTTTTTTAATAATGTCTATGAGGTTTGTAGTAACATCCCCCTTTCTCCCTGGTACTGGTTATTTGTGTCTTCTCTATTCTTTGTCAGTCTTGCCAGAGGTTTATCAGTGTATTGATCTTTTAAAAGAACTGACTTTTTATTTCACTGATTTATCCTCCTATCTTCATTATTTTCTTCCTTCTGCTTTATTTTGATTTATGTTGTTCTTTCTCTAGCTTCTTAAATTGGAATCTTAGATTATGAATTTGAGACATTTCTTCTTTTCTAAAATAAGCATTTAATGCATAAGTTTTCCTCTCAGCACTTCTTTTTCTGCAGCCCACAAAGACTGATATGTTGTATTTCCATCTTTGTTAAGTTCAAAATATTTTCTAATTTCCTTGGAGAATTTTTGAGTGTGTTGTTTAATTTCCAAATGATTGGAGAGTTTACTGTTATCTTTTTGGCATTGACTTCAGGTTTAATTCCATTATGGTCAGAGAGCATATTTTCTATAATTTCAAGTCTTTGAAATTTATTAAAGTTTGATTTATGACCCAGGTTATAGTCTATCTTGCTAAGTGTTCTATGTGCACTTGAGAAAAATGTGTATTCTGCTGTTATGAGTGGAGTGTTCTACAGTTGTCAGATTCAGTTGATGGTGTTGTTCGATTTTTTTTAATTTTTTATTTTATTTTATTTTATTTTTATTATTTTTTTTGGCTGCGCTGGGTCTTCGTTGCAGCGTGCAGGCTCTTCGTTGTGGGCTTCTCTCTAGTTGTGGCACATGGGCTCCTCTAGTTGTGGTGCGTGGGCTCTAGAGCACATGGGCTCAGTAGTTGTGGTACACAGGCTTCTCTCTAGTTGCGGT
>NW_020173112.1:338188-356485 GCF_003031525.2 Neophocaena asiaeorientalis asiaeorientalis | reverse complement strand
AATGGTAGACACATGTCATTATACATTTGTCCAAACCCATAAAAGTTACAATATCAAGAATGAACCCTATTGTAAACTATAGGTTCATCGATTGTAATAAGTGTACCACTCTGGTGGGAGATGTTGATAATGGTAGAGGCTATGCATGTGTGGGAGCAGGGGGCTTATGTAAAATCTTTGTATTTCATGTTCTATTTTGCTGTGAATCTAAAACTGCCCTAAGAAATAAAGTCTATTTTTGAAAAAAGAATAATTTTCAAGCTGTTAAATTAAAAAGTGAACTTGGCATTTTATCACCTTAGATCTTCTATTTCCTCCCATATCAATAGTGACACAATCTACTCATGTTTCCCAAATTGGAACCCTGTGATTCATCCTAGACATTTCCATTTTCCTCATCACCTGCATCCATTCTGTCATGAAATCCTGTGAAATCTAATTCCTAAAAATTCCTCAGACCTCATTTTTGCCATCTTAATTGCCACTGCATTAAATCAATGTTCATCACTTTTTTTCATGAATTGATTACTTTCTGATAATTCTGCTTCCAGTCCTATCCCTGGCCTGCTATTAAATTACTCTCTTTAGAAAATCACAAATTATTTTTTTCATCCTTTACTTTATACCATCTAATAGCTAATCTTACTCCTCAGGATAATGGTTCAACAGAGTATAAAAGGTACACTGGGGTAGTTCCTGTTTGCTTCACCACTCTCATCTCTGGCTACCTACACATAACAATTGGCATTTTGTTATGTATATCATATTCTTTCTTGCCTGTGTGTCTTTGCCAGTGATATATCCTTTGTCTGTTATTCTTCTCTTTTCCCACTCTCATATTATTTCTATTTGTTGCTCAATACTCAGTTGAAGTGTCATGTTCTTGAGGAAGAATTTCCTGATTTCTTCACACTCACATCCCCATCCCAATCAAGTCATGGTTATGTACTCCTCCTCTGTTTTCTTTATAATATTGTTTTTATCACCATGATAGCATGTGTGAAAATGCATTTCAATTTTCTACTAGTTGTCTTCCACCCTAGACTCTGGTCTCCTTGAGGACAGAAATCCTCTCTTGCTTATTGTTGTTTCCTCAGCATTTAGGCCTGTGCTAACATAAAATAGGTATTTAATAAGTATGTGTTAATGACTAGTTGAGTGAATTAAGTACAGTAAAATGGAACAGGCCATGGACTAATCGTCAGAAATCTAACTCCCAATCCCATTCTTTTACCTAATAATTGTGTAAGTAAGGACAAGGGACCTAACCTCTCTGAGCCTCAGTTGTCTCACCTTTAAAATAAAAGAGGCCAAAAATAAATAAATAAATAAAACTATAAAATAAAAGAGGTCTACCCATTTTACCAAAAAAATGTTAAAGCACCTTACAACATAGATATACTATCATTCTTTCCAAGTTTTTCTAAGATTTAATTTATTATAACTAACCCATTGAAATAAGTCAGGGTTGAAACTTCAGTTGTTTTACCCAGAATCAAGGCTTCTGTATCAGCTAAGATAATTTTAGCTACAAGTAATGAAAAACCTGAAATTGGAATGCTTTATACAATGAGCAATATTGATTATTTTCAGCCAGTGAATGAAAAGCTATGGACTCTTTGTTTACTATAGCCCTCCCCACTTCATTTTTCCTCTAGGTCAGCACAACATTTACATTTTTTATTTTTCAAAAATTTTCTTCCATTGATTTAATGAAAGAAACATGATAATTTTATATTTGGTAAAATTTACCCTCCTGCCAACATTTCTATTTTTTTCAGTTCTTCTAATTATTCTAACTTGTTGGTTTTACTAAAAGAACTCTAAACTCTAGCTTCAGAAAAATACCTAATGACATTTTTATTGGGCTACTTTAATGTAAATAACTTAGGGAAAATTAACTTTTATGATGTTGATTCTTCCTATTTAAGACCAGAGGACCCTACTAATTTTTTAAAAGAGTTATACTGCTAAAAATATCAGAAATTAACACTAAATATGTCTATTTTTTAAGTTTAAAATGTACCTTGGACCATCTATATTAGGAAGAAGGCTGGAAAGAACATTTTACTCCAGCACTCACTTCACATAGAATCAGAAAGAAATTGCAAATGGGGAATATTCCAGAGGTTAGGGCCAGCACTGTGGAGAATGATGCACAAAAGAGCAAAAGATGAGCTTAACCAAGGAGCATTTTCCAACCCCAAGTTACCTCTATCCCATTTCAGAATTTCTATTTATCAATGTCTGTTGTATGTATTTCACTTTTTTTCTCCATGGAAATACTTACTGCTATTAAAGTGTGCAATAACATTATGTCAAAAAGTAATATGCATACCTTACTAAAAATAGTTTATTACTAAAAAATATTAACCATCATCTCAGATGAGTCTTCAGCAAGTTGTAATCTTTTTGCAATAGAAACATCAAAGAACACTTATCACAGATAACCATAACAAATATAATAATAATGAAAAAATAATGAAGTATTATGAGAATTACCAAAATGTGACACAGAGACACAAAGAGAGCAAGTGCTGTTGGAAAAACGGCACTGATAGACTTGCTCAATGCAGGGTTGCCACAAACTTTCAATTTATAAGAAATGCAATATTGGCGAAGTGCAATAAAATGAGACACAGTAAAACAGGTATGCCTGTATTCAATTTTCCTCTGTTTATGAGAACACAGGGGATTAAGTTTTCCACCTCTTGCACTTAAGTGGGATTGTTTGTTACCATGAGATGTAGATATGTATTTGATACATAGGGATTGTACATTTTCTTTTCTATATCTCTGGTTCCCTGGCACATTATATATACACTTAGCAAATATGTATTAAAAGAATGGAAGCTATCATCTCAGAAATTCTAGCAGTAGTATCTCATGGCATCATATATTTTTGCACTGTAAATATAATTAAATTTCCAAAGTTTTATGATTATTAGTTTTCACTAACTTCCAATTTTCTGAACATGTCAGGAAATATGTATCTAAAGGAAATATCCATCTAAGGAAATTATTTTGCTTTTTTTCTGTGTTTTACTCATCCTTCAGGAATTCTATTCCTTTTCTACCAATCTCTTAGTCATGTCTAGGTATTTTAGTGCTGTTTGGTTAAAAAAAATATATCGATAAATGAAGGGTAGATTTTTACAGTTGTCTAGTAATAAAACTCATCACCTATTTTCCTGAGATTAGTCTAGAAATAAAGTAAAGCTCAACAATAATTAGAAAATAGATTAACTGTGCCCATGTAGACCATTGTACTTCCAATCCAGTGGTATGTTTACTTAGCTGACAACTAAGTGTCTCCTTTTAGGATGTTTTGAACAGAAATAAGTACAATTTGAGCTTGATAAAGTGCTGATGGAATGACAGTGACATCTGAGTTCATCTATTGATAGCTATATTTAAGGGAAAATACTTTGGGGAGATTCTATTCCTTAAAGTGAGTGTAGTACAAGGAAGCTGCCATTAAATCTTGCTGATCCAAGGACACCTGGACTTATAACTTGTAAAGGACTACATAGCCAAAGAGTGTTCACACTTTGGGGGCGAGGTGGCTTTTTTTGAAGTTCTTACATATACTTTTAAAGTTAAAAAAATACAACACACTTGCTCAAACTATCTTTTTAGATGCACAGAGCACTTATTTTAAAAATATTTTTTTCTACAAACAAGATGCAGTATATTCTGATCTAAAGTAGACATTCAGTAATTTTGACAAGGTATTATAAAAATCTACTTTTGAGTTACCTAGCTTCTGAAATCATCTGAAAAAATTTACATATGAAAAATATATTGAGACAACTGAAGTGGGGTATTACATTATAGCAAAGATTTTCTACAAGCTTCCTTTCTAAGAGCAAGAAAGAAATTGAAGTTGACAACATGATTAAAAACTGTATATAGTACTTATGCTAAGGAAATCACACAGCAGACTTTCAATTACCTAAGGTAATGGGGTGCTGATAGAGCATGCAATTAAAAACTCCACAGATAATCATTTTAACCATGAGTTTCAACCATCTAAGCTATTAGTAAGTAGCCAATTTTTATTTCACTGCTATCCTCCCCAGTATCATTAAAAGTGATAGTCAATGTTAAGGAACAAGGGTGAATTACTAACAACTCAGAATATTCCAAAACCTGAATTGATTTACTGTATAATGTAGGATTTATCATGCCTCTTAATTGAGAAACATGACTTTTATAGAGAGCAAAAGAGGTAGAAATAATTGAAAAGTCTTTGCTTGAGGGACAGAGAGGAACCCTAACAGGGCTGGCCAGCCCACTCAAAGGAAAAATAGCTAAACATTTCTATAATTTTTTTCCAATGGAGGGATGAAAATTCTTTATGTATACACTGTATGCTTGATGTTTCTATAGCCTAGAAACACTATTTGAAATTGTCATTGGCCTCTGAAGATTCATAAATGGATAGCATGATTATTAATCATAAATTATGAATGGAAAGACTATTTTTTTATATTGTTTTAAAAAGTATTATATATTACCTTGAAAGTTAGCTACTACTTATTGTACATTATTTCATGCTTATGTAAACTTCAAATTGATTATTTTCCTGATAATTGGTTCATCCCCAAAATGATTACTTAAATCATCAGTAGCATATTTTTACCCTATTTTATTCAAGGCAATATGACAAAAGATAATTTAAAATCTTACCCTAAGTGTCAGAAATACAAGGAATGGCAAAGATTATGGTAAACTAGAGAGCACATGTTTCACGCTGACCATACAACTGCTATTTAGTTACAGCCAATTATTCCCATTCAAAGACATAAGGCCAAGATTGTCAGATCTCCTACTATTTCAAGAGAAGCAACTAATAGCATAATTATCATAGTTACACAGATTAATATTTTCATCATTTTTGTGTTCTTATAACTCAGGGACAAAATGGCATAGTATAGGGTTTCTGTCCCTTAAATTCTTAAGCAAACTTTTCATGCAGCCACATAGTTTTCATATCATGCTTCATTAAATAACTGTATACTTTAGTTACCTTTTCTTATTGTTAATGCCACATGCTGACCACAAAGACAACATCTGGCTACTAAGAAGATTTTGTTATACACAATAATGATATTTATCTTGCTCTGATATAGAATCTTGCTCTGCTATACTCTTTTTTTTTTTTGCATGGTACTCAGAAAACTAGAAACATTTAACAAAAAGTGTTTCCAATTTTAAAAAGAAAAATAACTAACTCCTGTTGATGTGAATCAGAGGATATAAATTCTATTTTTATGAAACATTCTGTACAAACACTATGATGGTAAGCAGAGGAAGTAAGCATAAAATAATTATGATCTTCCAAAAATATATTGGTTCCCTCAAAGTTTAGGGAGCACCTATGCTGATGGTTACAGTTATAGCCACATGAAAAGTAGGAGTGTGTGTGTGTGTGTGTGTGTGTGTGTGTGTGTATGTGTGTGTGTGTTTAGCGAGGAGGGGAAGGACCTTTCTTTGAAATCTGCAAAAGATAAATCCAACCAGTTCATTTTTTATATGTGCATGAATGCACATACACACACATTGATATTCATTTAGTCCCTTTTGGTAAAAACGTGCTACAGAAGTGGCTGTCAATGCAAGATTGCAAGATTCAGGAGAAAATGCTATAAAATATTTTTTGAAGAGTTGCTTTGTAAAACTAGCTGCATATGCTGTATAGTAAGTAGAGATTATTTAGATAACTTCCTGTAATTCAAATCTTGAGGAGAACTAAAGATTAAACATAGGGCAAAGCTTTTAAGTCTAGATGATACTAGTTCTCCTTCAAATCCTTATACTTGCACTCCAGAAATATACTAGAGAATGGATTTTTAACATATTAAAAAACTTAGCAATATTCAATATTAATTTAAGATGCCCATGGAAGAGAAATAATAAAAATTCCTCCCCAACCACACACACATACACACAAACACAGAGTGGATAATAGAGGCTGATGCTGTAGGTCAACTGGACAGAAAAATAGAAGAAAGTAAAAAAAAAAATCCCCATGTGTTAATTAAGACCAAAGTCATGTCCTACATATTAAGCTCATTGTAAGAGACTTTGGACTAAGCAGAATAATTTGACTAATGAATAAATTAATAAAATCTGCTGTCACTCTCCTTATCTTCAGATAATATAAAGCTTCTCTTCTAAGGATGTAGGAGGTAGAAGAGAACCTGGGATCAGGACAATGTGCCTGCTGTCCTAGGCTTGGCATTTACGTTATTTGTCAGGAAAAAACCTTGACTTTACCAATATATATCTTATTCTTATACTGTACCTACATAGACCAGATGCAATCAACTATAAAACTATGGGACAAAGGAAATTTCCACTCAAGATGAACTGTTTAAAATATCAATAGACAAAAGCAAAACCAAAAGTGTGAATAATAGCCAACAAACTCAATAATCAGAAAAAATTGCTTCTGAGGAAACAGAAATAATAAAACAATCTGAACATGACTTTAAAATAAATGTTTATTATCTACCATAGAAAATGAAAGCGTTGATATCCAGAAAAGAGTAATAAATCATTAAACAAAAGAAAAAGGCTATGAATCAAAAACAGATATCTAAGATAATAAATCTTTCAGTTAAAAAATATAAAATACAATAAGAGCTGATATATTTAGAGCTCAGATGAATAATTAGGAACTGATAGTACTTAAGAATTAGCAAAGAATGCATTACAGAGCAAGAAAGTTATTTAAACTATGAAAAATAAACCAGAAAGGACCTACTGTATAACACAGGGAACTCTACTCAATATTCTGTGGTAACCTACATGAGAAAAGAATCTGAAAACGAATGAATATATGTATATGCATAACTGAATCACTTTTCTGTGCGACTGAAACTAACACAATATTGTAAATCAACTATAATCCAATAAAATAAAAAAAAAACTAAGAAACATAGAGAATAGTTTGAGATTAATTTCATGACTGAAAAGAGTTCCTAATATAGAGAATGGAGGAAATGACATAAAGGCATCATAGTCAAGTTTTTTAGGATTGAAGACTTGAGTCATAAGCTTGAAAAATGATACCAAATATTGAATGAAATTAGACTGCAAATTATCATGGACTAAGGCAAAATCTCAAAATCTAACTGCAATTGACAGAACTGTCCATAATGACTCAAATCTGGAAAGTATATAAATATCTGTCAATAGTAGTGTGCACAAATAATTTGTGCTTTAATTACACATTAAAATACTATATATCAATGATGATGAATTAACTATAATCATATGCACATTTTAAATTCTTAAAATGGAAAATATTTATTTCTTGCTCATGTTACATGTATATGCAGGTAAGTTATTCATCTTATTCACTTGGAAGCAGTCCTCAGTATGGGAAGTTGGCTGATAAATATCCCAGGTTTCTCACTCCTCAGTTGGTGTAACTAAGAAATGTGTTTCCTCACTGTCTCAGAGATCCTCAGTGGGATTAAACAACTGCCACACTGATGACTGGTTTGATAATGTTAAATTTCTCGGTTTACTTTTCTTCCATCTTATTTTTCCACTTCCCTGACACTGTTTACTGAGATCACCTTCCAAATAAACTATTTGCACTCAAATCCTTTTCTCATTGTCTGTTTCTTTGGAAACCTAATTCAAAGCAGTTCCCCTTCTGGGTGAAAAATTACAAAAAAGCACCCCTTATAAGAAGACAAATTAGAAAAGTCATGCTTCCTTCAGGTTTACGCAGCTTTTTACCAGATGATTGTTTAGTGAGCAAAGTACAGGGTAGATTTTAGTCCACCCTTTCTTCATTGGAAGGGAGCCCTTCTTATGGAAATATCCTACGAATTGTACACATTGATTTTGTCGGGTATGTTCTTTTTCATTAGATAATTACTTGACTGACACCCTTGCTGCTTTCAGTTTTCTGCTCAAACATCATAGGTTAAATGAGACCTTCTCTGTCAAATCGCTAATACAGCAAAACCATTAACTACTGTTTATGAATCAGTGTAGATCCATGCCTTTGTCCATCTTTTCTCTTATGTACAATATAATACCTAAAGTACTACTCAAATTCTGCCCTCTGGGTTGGGGGTGAGGTAGGGGTGAGGTGAGGTGTGGTGGTTCCTTCCATTATCTTCTCCAGTGTTACACACAGCTGGTGCCAACATATCATGTAGGACTATCTGCTAAACAGCTCAATTATTTTTTTTAGTAAACAGGTTATAGGGAACATCTCAGGAAGCACTATGATGTTTAAAGAGAAACTGGATCTGTTGAGTGGATGCTAAAGCCCAAGTGGCAGAAGTTGCTCACTTTACAACTTTAATCATTCCAGAAAGCCTTTTCTTTCTGGGCTTCCTTCAAAGAAGGCAGCATTACTGGTCACTTCATAAATAGATTGAAGTAAATGAAAATGCACAATATATTGTCTACAAAATAAAAAAAATCCAACAAAGACTGTGTATGTTTCTTACTGGAAGAGATATAAAGTGCAACAACTCATCATTCATGAGGTTGAGATTTACTGCTTTGAACCAATTAGGGGACTGGATTTAACTGATTTGTTGTGGGTTTGCCCAGATGGAGAATTTACAGGTGCTTCAACCCAAGTCTATCCATTCTGATGGAAAACCTCAAGGCAACCCTATCCAATTATGAGCTGCAAAACTCAAATTCCCCTGTCACTTTCCAGTCTTCTCTCTTATTTAAGTATTTGCTTTACATGATTCCCTGTGAAATGAAAAGTGAATATATTTGAGTAACTGCAATAGTCCACTAGGACTGCCATAACAAAACACTACATGAATTAAACAGAAAATTTTTTTCACAATTCTAGAGACTAGAAGTCCAAGATCAAGGTGTTGGCAGAGTCAGGTTTTCCTGCAGCTTCTTTCCTTGGCTTTTTGATAACCATCTTCTTACTGTGTCCTCCCATATCCTTTTCTTTGTGTGTGTGCATTCCTGTGTCTACAAGGACATCAGTCCTATTGAGTTAAGGCCCCATCCTTATGATCACATTTAACCTTAATTGACTCTTTTTCAATTGACTTATAGTTGACTTAAAACATTATGTTAGCTTTAGGTGTACAGAATAAGTGATTCAGTATTTTTACAGATTGTACTCCATTAAAAGTTATAACAAGATAATGGCTATAATTCCCTGTGCTATACAATATATCCTGGTTACTTATCTATTTTATATATAGTAGTTTGTATCTCTTAGCCCTATACCCCTATCTTGCCCCTCCCTCATTTCCTCTCCCCACTGGTGTCCAGTAGTTTGTTTTCTATAACTGTGAGTTTGTTTCTGTTTGTTAAATACATTTGTTTGTTTTATTTTTTATGTGCCATATATGAGTGATATCATACAGTATTAATCTTTTTCTATCTGACTTATTTCACTAAAGCATAATATTCTCCAGGCCCAACCACATTACTACAATTTAACTCTTTTTTAGGGCTGTGTAATGTTCCATGGTGTGTGTGTGTGTGTGTGTGTGTGTGTGTGTGTTTGGTTTGTTTCTATATCTTACTGCTATGAACATTGGGGTGCATGTATCTTTTAGAATTAGGGTTTTAGTTTTTTTCTGAATATATACCCAGGAGTAGAATTGCTGGATAATATGGTAGCCCTATTTTTAGTTTTGTTAGGAACCTCCATATTGCTTTTCATAGTAGCTGCACTGATTTACATTCCCACCAATAGTGCATGAGTGTTCTCTTTTCTCCATATCCTCACCAACACTTATTTGTAGACTTTTTGATGATAGCCATTCTGTCAGGTGTGAGATGATATCTCATTGGTGTTTTGATTTTCATTTCTCTAATCATTAGCAATGTTGAGCATCTTCTCATGTGCCTGTTGGCCATCTGTATGTCTTTGGAAAAATGTCTATTCATCTCTTCTGCCCATTTTTTGATTGGGTTGTTTGTTTTTTTGATATTGAGTTGTATAAGCTATTTATATATTTTGGTTATTAAACACTTGTCAGTCATATCACTTGCAAATATTTTCTCCCATTCAGTAGGTTGTCTTTTCATTTTGTCCATGGTCTCCCTTGTTGTGTAAAAGCTTTTAAGTTTAATTAGGTCCCATTTGTTTGTTTTAGCTTTTATTTCTTTTGCATTAGGAGACAAATCCAAAAAAATACTGCTAAGATTTATGTCAGTGTTCTGCCTATGTTCTCTTCTAGAAGTTTTATGGTTTCACATCTTGCATCTAGGTTTCTAATCCATTTTGAGTTTATTTTTCTATATAGTGTGAGGAAATGCTCTGATTTGATGTTTTACATGTAGCTGTCCAGTTTTCTCACACCCATTTTTTGAAGAGACTGTCTTTTCTCCATTGTGTACTCTTGCCTCCTTTGTCATAGATTAATTGTATGGGTTTATTTCTGGGATATCTATTCTGTTTCATTGATCTGTATGTCTAGTTTTGTGCCAGCACCATGCTGTTTTGATTACTGTAGCTTTGTAGCATAGTCTGAATATTGGGAGGGTGATGTCTCCAGCTATGTTCTTCTTTCTCAAGATTGCTTTGGCTATTCAGATCTTTTGTAGTTCCATATTTTAGAATTATTTTCTCCAGTTCTTTGAAAAATTTATGAATATTTTGATAAGGATTGCATTAAGTCTATAGATTGTATTGTGTAGTATGGTCATTTTAACAATACTAATTCTTCCAATCCAAGAGCACTGAATATTTTTCCATTTCTTTGCATCATCTTCAACTTCATCAATGTTTTGTACTTTTAAATGTATAGAATATTTCACCACATTTGTTAAGTTTATTACTATGTATTTTATTTTTTTATGTGATTTTAAACAAGATCTTTTGTTATCCCTTTCTGGCAGTTAATTATTAGTGTATAGAAAAGCAACAGATTTCTGTATATTAATCTTTTATCCTGCAAATTTGCTGAATTCATTTATCAGTTCTAATAGTCTTGTCTGGAGACTTTAGGGTTTTCTATATAAAGTACCATGTCATCTGCAAATATGACAGTTTTACTTCTTTTCTTCCCTTCCAATGAGGATGCCTTTTATTTCTTTGTCTTGTCTGATTTCTGTAGCTTGAATTTCCAATATTATGTTAAATAGAAGTGGAGAGAGTGGGCATCCTTGTCTTGTTCCTGAAATTAGAGGAAGTGTTTTGAGCTTTTCACTATTGATTATGATCTTGGCTGTGGGCTTGTCATGAATGGCCTTTAATATGTTGAGATATATTTCCTCTATACCCACTTTGATGAGAGTTTTTATCATGAATGGATGTTGAATCTTGTTAAATGCTTTTTCTGCATCTACTGGGATCATCATGTGATTTTATCCTTCCTTTTTGTTAATGTGATACTTCACATTGAATTATCTGAGAATATTGAAACATCCTTGCATCCTTGGAATAAATCCAAGACCCTTTTTATGTATTGTTGGATTTGGTTTGCTAATATTTTGTTGAGAATTTTTGCATCTATATTCATCGATGATATTGTCCTGTAAGTTTCTTTTTTTTTGTCATACCTTTGTCTAGTTTGGGTATCAGGGTAATAGTGGCCTTGTAGAATGAGTTTTGGTGTTCCTCCTCTTCAATATGTTGAAGTAAATTGAAAGGGATATGCACTAGTTCTTCTTTATATGTTTGGTAGAATTCCCCTGTGAAGCTCTCTGGTCCTGGACTTGTTTGCTGGGAGTTTTTAAATTACAATTTCAATTTCACTACTAGTGATTGGTCTCTTCAAATTGTCTATTTTTTCTTGATTCAATCTTGGAATATTGTATTTTTCAGGAAATGTGTCCATTTCTTCTAGCTTGTCCAATTTGTTGGCATTTAAATGTTTGTAATATTCTCATGATTTTTTGTATCTCTGTGGTATCAAAAGTTCTTTCATTTCTTATTTGGGTTATTTGGGTTCTCTTTCTTCTTGCTGAGTCTGGCTAAATGTTTATCAATTTAGTTTATCTTTTCAAAGAATTAGCTCTTGGTTTTACTAATATTTTCTATTGTCTTTTATCTCTACTTTATTCATTTCCTCTCTGATCTTTATTGTTTCCTTCTTTCTGTTTATTTTGGGCTTTCTTTCTCTATACTCCTTTGTCTAAGTCCTATAGGTAGTACCCTAGGTTGTTTACTTGAGATTTTTCTTGTTTCTTGAGGAAGGCTTGTATTGCTCTATACTTCCTTCTTAGCACTGCTTTTGCTCCATGTTGTAGATTTTGGAGGTTTCTTTCCCCATTGTCATTTGTCTCAAGGTATTTTCTGATTTCCTCTTTGTTTCTTTATTGACCCATTGGATTTTCAGTAGCATGTTGTTTAGTCTCCATGTGTTTGTTATTTTCCCATTGTTCTTTATGTAATTGATTTCTATTTTCATATAGTTATGCTCAGAAAAAAATTCTTGATATCATGTCTATCCTCTTAAATTTGTTAAGATTTGTTTTGTGGCCTAGCATGTGATCTATCCTGGAGAGCATTCCATGTACAGCAGAATGTGTATTCTGCTGTTTTTGAATATAATGTCTTGTAGACATCTATTAAGTTTAACTAGTCTATTGTGTCATTTAAGAGAACTGGTGGTTGCATTATTGTTTTTCTGTCTGGATTATCTGTCCATTGATGTAAATATAGTGTTGAAGTCCCCTACTATTATTGTATTATTATCTATTTCTCCCTTTATGTCTATTAGTATGTGCTTTATATATGTAGGTTCTCCTATATTAGGTACATACATGTTAACAAATGTAATATCCTCTTCTTGTATTGATTCCTTTACCATTATATAATGCCCTTCTTTGTATTTTGTTATAGTCTTTGTTTTAAAGTCTGTTTTATCTAATATGAGTATTGCAACCCCCATTTTCTTGTAATTTCTGTTTGCAAGAAGTATGTTTCCAACCCCTCCCTTCACTTTAAGTCTCTCTCTGTGTTTAGCTCTAAAGTCAGTCTCTTCTAAGCAGTATATAGAAGAGTCTGGTCATTTTATCCAATCAGCTACCCTATGTCTTTTGATTAGAGAATTTAGTCCATCACCATCTAAAGTAATTATTGATAAGTATGTATTTATTGCTATTTTATTACTTGCTTTCCAGTTATTTCCATAGTTCTATGTTCATTTCTTCTTCTTTTTGTTTCTTCCCTTTTGGGTTGATGCTTTTTTCTAGTAGTATGCTTATGTTCCTTTTTTTGGGGTTTTGTGTATCTATTGTAAAGTTTTGATTTGTGGTTACCATGGGGTACAAATATGTTGAGCTATAACTATATCTACTTGTTTCAAACTGATAATTATTTAAGTTCAAGCACATTCTAAAAGTTCTACATTTTTTATTCCCTTCCCCTACATTTGACATCTTCATATTTATCCTTTAACTCTTTACTGTAGCTATAGTTGCCTTTACAACATTTTTGTCTTTTAATATTTTTACTGGCTTATTTAAGTAGTTGATCCTGTCCTTACTATATATTTGCCCTTCCTAGTGGGATTGTCCCTTTCCTCTAGATTCTTACTTCTTTTCCACTTAGAGAAGACCCTACAACCTTTCTTTTAGGGTAGGTTTAATCTTTCTGGGTAGAGTATCCTGTGCTATAGGTTCATCCCTTTCAGCACTTTGAATATATCATGCCACTCCACTCTGGCTTGAAAAGTTTCTGCAGAGAAATCAGGTGAGTGCCTTATGGGAATTCCCTTGTAACTGACTCTTTGTTTTTGCCTTGCTACCTTTAGAATTCTCTTTATCTTTAAACTTTGCCATTTTCATTATGATATGTCTTGGTGTGGGTCTGTTTGGGTTCATCTTGTTTGGGACCCTCTGTACCTGGATATATGTTTCCTTCCTCATGTTTGGGAGGTTTTCAGCCATAATTTCCTCAAATACATTTTTCTTTTTTTTGTTATGTTCTTCCATAAAGATAAATACACAAACAAATAAAACCTATTTTTTGGAAGTATAGTTGATTTACAATGCTGTGTTAGTTTCTGCTGTACAGCAAAGTGATTCAGTTACACATACGTATGCATTCTTCTTAATATTCTTTTCCATTATGGTTTATCACAGGATATTGAATATAGTTCTCTGTGCTATACAGTAGGACCTTGTTGTTTATTCATTGTATATAAAATAGTTTGCATCCACTAACCCCAAACTTCCAATCCATCCCTCTCCTACCCACCCTTGGCAGCCACAAGTCTGTTCTCCATGTCTGTGAGTCTGTTTCTGTTTTATAATCAGTTCATTTGTATCATATTGTAGATTCCACATATAAGTGATACCATATAGTATTTGTCTTTCTCTTTTTGACTTATTTCACTTAGCATGATAATCTGTATGTCTATCCATGTTGCTGCAAATGGCATTATTTCATTCTTTTTTATGTTTGAGTAGTATTCTATTGTATATATGTACCACATCTTCTTTATCCATTCGGTTGGCAGTGGACATTTAGGTTGTTTCCATGTCTTGTCTATTGTGAATAGTGCTGATATGAACATAGGGGTGCATTTATCTTTTTGAATTATAGTTTTATCCAGATATATGCCCAGGATTGTATTGCTGGATCATATGGCAACTCTATTTTTAGTATTTTGAGGGACCTCTATACTGTTTTCCCATAGTGGCTTCACCAACTTGCATTCCCACCAGCAGTGTAGGAGGGTTCCCTTTCCTCCACACCCTCTCCAGAATTTATTTCTAGATTTTTTTAATGATCACCATTCTGACTGGTATGAGGTGGTACCTCATTGTAGTTTTGATTTGCATCTATTTAGTAATTAGCAATGTTGAGCATTTTTTCATGTACATGTTGGCCATTTGTATGTCTTCTTTGGAGAAATGTCTATTTATATCTTCTGTGAATTTTTCATTTGGCTTGTTTCTTTGTTGTTTAGTTGTACAAGCTATTTGTACATTTTGGAAGTTAAGCCCTTGTCAGTTGCATCATTTGCAAATATCTTTTCTCAGTCTGTAAGTTATGTTTTTGTTTTGTTTATGGTTTCATTTGCTGTACAGAAGCTTGTAAGTTTACTTAGGTCCCATTTGCTTACTCAAATACATTTTTCAATCCCCTTTTCTCTCTCTTCTCCTTCTGGAACCCCTATAATGTGAATGTTGGTATGCTTAATGTTATTCCAGAGATTTCTTAAATTGCTTGCACTTAAATTTTTTTTTCTCTTTTTGCTGTGCTGATTGGTTGATTTCTATTATTCTATCTTCCAGTCACTTATGCATTCTTCTGTATCACTTATTCTGCCATTAATTCTTTCTAGTGTATTTTTTTATTCCAGCTATTGAATTCTTCATTTCTGATTGGGCCTTTTTTATATTTTCTAGTTCCTTGCTAAAATGTTCATTGTTTACATTAATTCTTTTCCCTGATTAAGTTAACATTTTTATTACCAATGTTTTGAATTATTTATATGATAAATTGCTTATTTTGGTTTCATTATGTTTTTCACGGGTTTTCTCTTGCTCTTTCAATTGAGAGCAGTTCCTGTGACTTTTCATTTTGCTTACTTTCTCTGTCTCTATGAATTTAGGTGAAAGAGTTACCTATTGCATTCTTGAAGGGGTATTCTTATGTGGGAGCATTTGTATACAGACTGTGTATGCCCAATGCCTTTGGTGGGATAGCTGGATTTGACATGAATGCAATTCATATATTTCCTCAGGGTGTGCTGGCAGCTATTACCTTGATAGGGGGTGGAGCTGGAGCTAGAGAGCCTAGAGCTAGCTCTGGGTGTGAGGCAGGACTTCCCTGCTGCTCCGTGGCCATCACCACTTTATTGGGTGTGGGGTCTGATCCCACGTTCCTGGAGCAGAAGCTCTGAGGATTAGGCCCTGTGCTGGCTCTGCTCCCTTTAAGTGTGTGCTTTACCCCTTCTTCACCGAGACACTTGCCCCAGAGTTGGGGAGTGCTGAAGGAATGAGGGTCTATGTGGGCTCTCAGCTCATGTTGGGTACAGACAGAGGTACAAGCTACTTCTGGTGCACTGCCTGTGCAGGTGTCTGTACTTTTATCCCTCACTCTGCTCAGACACAACCTCAGGTGCAAGTACCCTTTGTCCCTCACAGTCAATCACTGCCCCCGAACTCCTCTGTCCCCACCCTATTGTGAAACCACTCCACGGGGTAGGACGGGCCACATGGACTCTCAGCATGTATTGGAGAGTAGGCTGTGATGGAGTGGCCACCATTGGAGATCTGAACTTCTGAGGCCTTGCTTGAGTAAGCACCAACAGTGGCTGCTGCCACATCCAGATACTGCTTTGGGTCCAGGTTGTCTCTGTTTCTCATGGTTGGGTGTTTTTCCCAGTCATGACTCCCCCAAATGCAGTGCTATACAGTGGCATGGAGTGAGTGGGGCTGGAGTGTTGACTCAGCTTGGGCTGGCGCACACAATGGGATGGTGGCAGGAAACCCAGCAGTTGCTAAAGCAGACGTCTCTGTGCCCTTCCTCAGGGGAAAGCCAGCAGTGCATGCTCCTCATGAGTGGAGTCCAGGCTTCCCACCATTCTTCCCTTAGTCCCAGTGGTGCTCCAATCAGTCAAGGGATCTTGTTTCCCGAACATAGGACTCAGAACTGGCATGCTCATTCTGTGGCTTAAACTGCTCACTCCCAAGGGTTGGTGTCCACTGGTGTACTCTCCCTCTTCCTATGAGTCCCCTCCCAGGGGCGCAGGTCTTAACCCAATCACTTTTCTTCCCTTCTGACCCAATTATGTGTGTGTCTTTCTTACAGCCTTGGTTGTACAGGAATACTTCTGCCAGTTTCCAGTTTGTTTCCAGTGAGAATTGTTCCATGTGTAGATATATTTTTGATGTGTTCATGGGGGGAAGTAAGCTCCACACTCTCTTACTCTGCCATCTTGATTGATCTTCTTTTAATTGCCGTTTTAAAGGCCCTGTATCCAAATACAGTCATATTGTGGGCTAGGGTTTGAACATATGATTTTGGGGGTGACACAATTCAATCCATAGCAGTAAGTAAAGAGCTCTCAATTGTATGTATTCCCTTAGTTTTGTGTCAGTTCCTTTGTTCTGGAATGATGTTTGACATGTTCATGTGCATAACTACCCTTGCATAATGTTAAAATTAATTTTTAAAATAATTATGAGTTATTTTTACATAATCATTTAATGCACGACTATAGATACTGTTATGGACTACATTTTTTTCCTTCCCCCTAAATTTATATATTGAAGTCCTAACAATGAATATTTCAGAATGTGACTGTTTGGAGATAACACCTCTAAAGAGGTATTTGAGTTAAAAGATGTCATTGGGATAGGCTTTAATCCAACAGAACTGGTGTATTTTTAAGAAAAGGAGGTTGGGACACAGACACACACAGAGGGAATATCGTGTGAAGACACAGGGAGCAGAAAGCCATCTACAAGCAAAGAAGAATGGGTTAATAAGTAAACAACCCCGCCAACACCTCAAACTCAGACTTTTGTTAGAAAATGAATTTCTGTTGTCTAAACTACCCAGTTTGTAATATTGAGTTTTGGCTGCCCTAGCAAACGAATACAGCTACCTAGTTTCTATATATTTTTTCACATTTGACCCAGGCCCCTGTTGCTCTTCTGACCTGATTATTGTCTGCAAATTTATATGCTATGGGATAGGGATTCACATCTCTGAATCAATCAGATACTTGATGTCAACTGCTCTTTTGGGGTGGTTTGCCCAGATGACAACCTTGCAGAAATCGCAACTGAAACACACCAGATTGGGTGCAAACCTTAGAGATTCTGCGCAATTTCTTCTTTGCATACTCTGTCAATTCATCCCAAATGTCCTAGTAACCCAGTAAAGATAGAAATCTCCCAGAAAAAACTCAATTCGCCTGTCACTTCCCAGATAAACCCTCTCATTTAAAGTCTTGCTTTCCATGATTGATAATGAAAGAAAATGTGAAGTGCATTTTTGGGAACTGAGAATCTCTCTCAATTTTACTGACTCACTTATGTCTTAGCCATTTCTTTTGACTAATTTCCTTAGGAAAATGTGAATTCCCTCTTCTCTGTGCCTAATTGGCCTTCCTCTTTTTAAAAATGAGTATCTTTAAAAAAGAACATACAGACAGTGATGTTACCAAATCATAAGTGTTCAGGTGGATGAACTGACCATTTAAGTCAATATACATTGAATTAATTCCAGTATCTAAGTCCTCTGTGTCTCATATCACTATCACTATTCCCACTCTCCTTTCTAACACTGTAGGTTAGTTTTCCCTGTTTTTGTAATTTTTATCAATTGAATCATAAAGTATGTGCATTCTTGTTACTGACTCTTTT
>NW_020173112.1:319849-338159 GCF_003031525.2 Neophocaena asiaeorientalis asiaeorientalis | reverse complement strand
GGCTTTTAAGAGTGATTAAGTCCTGGTAATTTAGTTTGGTATCAACATGATAGCTTGAATTGTTAAAAATGGGAATACAGAATGTGTGAATCCCCAAACCCTCCTCCCAGGGAGAATAAAGTTAAAACTTTCAGTGGAGACATTTAAAAGATATCAGCCCTTTTCTGCATATCATTTAATTGAAATAAAAATTTTTTTTTTTTTTTTTCTGGTCTTTTTTTTTTTTTTTTTTTTTTTTTTTTGCGGTATGCTGGCCTCTCATTGTTGTGGCCTCTCCCATTGTGGAGCACAGGCTCTGGACGCACAGGCTCAGAGGCCATGGCCCACAGGCCTAGCCACTCCATGGCATGTGGGATCTTCCCAGACAGGGGCATGAACCCGTGTCCCCTGCATCGGCAGGCGGAATCTCAACCACTGCGCCACCAGGGAAGCCCTTGTCACTGACTTTTTTGGTTCAACACTATATATGTGAAATTTTTCCAGGTTGTTGCATATGGGGACACTTTGTCCTCTTTTTAATTCTTCATAGTATTCCATTATGTGAATCTCCTGCAAGTAAACTTACTCGTTGGTTCATTTCACTCTTAATGGCCATTAGGGTCATTTCTAGTTTCTGAATATTATGAATAATTGTTCTATGGACATTTTTACATTTACATTCTGGTGCATGTATGCACCCATTTCTGTTGGTCATATTCTCATGAGTGGAGCTTTGGTTCAAAAGTTATGCATATGTTCATTTTTAATAGAGGCTCATGAACAGTTTTACAATGTAATTTTACCAATGTGGATATCCTTTTTACAAAGAGCCTTGATAAAGTTTTTTTCCCATTTTCCTATTAGGTTGTCTATCTCTTACTAATTTCTAGGAATTTTCTATATATTATGGACACAGGCACCTTTGTCCATAATATATATTATCAGTTAAATCTATTTCAAATGTTATAGTAACACTCTGGCTTGCATTTTCGTTCTCTTTTTTTTTTTAATTAATTAATTTATTTATTTATGGTTGTGTTGGGTCTTCATTTCTGTGCGAGGGCTTTCTCTAGTCATGGCAAGCGGGGGCCAGTCTTCATCGCAGTGTGCAGGCTTCTCACTATCGCGGCCTCTTTCGTTGCGGAACACAGGCTCCAGACGTGCAGGATTAGTAATTGTGGCTCACGGGCCCAGCTGCTCTGCGGCATGTGGGATCCTCCCAGACCAGGTCTTGAACCCATGTCCGCTGCATTGGCCAGCAGATTCTCAACCACTGCGTCACCAGGGAAGCCCGCATTTTCATTCTCTTAATGGTATGTTTTGATTAAAAGAGGTTTTACATTTTAGTGTAGTCCAATTTATCAATCACTTCCTTTATGGCTAGTGCTATTTTTCCATTTTATAAATATTTTCCTATCACAGTGTCATGAAGATATTTTTTGATATTATATTCCAAATGCTTTTTAGTTTTACATTTCACATTTAGAGGTTAGAGGCTCCTGTTAGGGATCACCAGGGACGAACCAGTAGCCTAATAAAATCTGATTATTGACCCACCACAAAGGAGGGGCATTTTAGAAGGCCTGTGGAATGTCATTTGACAAGACAGAGGAAGGAAATGTTTTTGTAGGGTTTGGATTACTGCTGAAGTATTCTGAGGACAGTCTAAAGGAAGAATGGATCAGTTCTAGAGTGGTTGTTATTTCTGAGATTAGATTAGAAGCAACACAGATTATTAAGGGTTTGGTTACTGGCAAGAGGTGAGAGAAGTTCAGCATTTGGGTTTCCCTAGTAAGAAATAATAGAAAATCTAGCCTGGGGGTATCAATATTAAGAAAGTAGCACTCTCTCAAAGTGGTGATTTTTATGGCATGTTACAGCTATTTTATTATCTTTGAAAAAACCGTTTCCTTTTAACCACAGCTGACTTCATCATGTCTATCCTCCCAGAGTGATTAAAAACAGGCTGTCATTTTTTTTTTTTTTTGGCTACCCAATTGGCTCAACACCATTAAATTAAAGGACATTTCTTATCCCACTATTCTGATGTGTTATATTTAAGATAAATCAGATGACTTTATGTAGGTATGTTTCTGGACTCTAGATTCTATCTTCTGTTTCACTGGTATATTGTTACAAAAAATACCACATCGTCATTTGTTTTTTTCCTTACATCTTTATTGGAGTATAATTGCTTTACAATGGTGTGTCTTTTTTCTGCTTTATAACAAAGTGAATCAGTTATACATACACATATGTTCCCTTTTCCATCTCCGGGCTATTGTAAATAGAGCTGCAATGAATATTTTCGTGTATGACACTCTTTGAATTAAGGCTTTCTCAGGGTTTATGCCCAGTAGTGGGATTGCTGGGTCATATGGTAGTTCTATTTGTAGTTTTTTAAGGAACCTCCATACTGTTCTCCATAGTGGCTGTACCAATTCACATTCCCACCAGCAGTGCAACAGTTTTCCCTTTTCTCTGCACCCTCGCCAGCATTTATTGTTTCTAGAATTTTTGATGATGGCCATTCGGACTGGTGTGAGATGATATCTCATTGTAGTTTTGATTTGCATTTCTCTAATGATTAATGATGTTGAGCATTCTTTCATGTGTTTGTTGGCATTCTGTATATCTTCTTTGGAGAAATGTCTATTTAGGTCTTCTGCCCATTTTTGGATGGGGTTGTTTGTTTTTTTGTTATTGAGCTGCATGAGCTGCTTGTAAATTTTGGAGATTAATCCTTTGTCAGTTGCTTCATTTGCAAATGTTTTCTCCCATTCTGAGGGTTGTCTTTTGGTCTTGGTTATGGTTTCCTTTGCTGTGCAAAAGCTTTGAAGTTTCATTAGGTCCCATTTGTTTATTTTTGTTTTTATTTCCATTACTCTAGGAGGTGGGTCAGAAAGGATCTTGCTGTGATTTATGTCATAGAGTGTTCTTCCTATGTTTTCCTCTAAGAGTTTGATAGTTTCTGGCCTTACATTTAGGTCTTTAATCCATTTTGAGCTTATTTTTGTGTATGGTGTTAGGGAGTGATCTAATCTCATACTTTTACATGTACCTGTCCAGTTTTCCCAGCACCATTTATTGAAGAGGCTGTCCTTTCTCCACTGTACATTCCTGCCTCCTTTATCAAAGATAAGGTGTCCATATGTGCGTGGGTTTATCTCTGGGCTTTCTATCCTGTTCCACTGATCTATCTTTCTGTTTTTGTGCCAGTACCATACTGTCTTGATTACTGTAGCTTTGTAGTATAGTCTGAAGTCAGGGAGCCTGATTCCTCCAGCTCCGTTTTTTGTTCTCAAGATTGCTGTGGCTATTCAGGGTCTTTTGTGTTTCCATACAAATTGTGAATTTTTTTCTTCTATTTCTTTGAAAAATGCCACTGGTAGTTTGATAGGGATTGCATTGAATCTGTAGATTGCTTTGGGTAGTAGAGTCATTTTCACAATGTTGATTCTTCCAATCCAAGAACATGGTATATCTCTCCATCTATTTGTATCATCTTTAATTTCTTTCATTAGTGTTTTGTAATTTTCTGCATACAGGTCTTTTGTCTCCTTTGGTTGGTATATTCTGAGATATTTTATTGTTTGTGTTGCAATGGTAAGTGGGAGTGTTTTCTTGATTTCACTTTCAGATTTTTCATCATTAGTGTATAGGAATGCCAGCGATTTCTGTGCATTAATTTTGTATCCTGCAACTTTTCCAAATTCATTGACTAGCTCTAGTAGTTTTCTGGTAACATCTTTAGGATTCTATATGTATAGTATCATGTCATCTGCAAACAGTGACAGCTTTACTTCTTCTTTTCTGATTTGGATTCCTTTTATTTCCTTTTCTTCTCTGATTGCTGTGGCTAAAACTTCCAAAACTATGTTGAATAAGAGTGGTGAGAGTGGGCAACCTTGTCTTGTTCCTGATCTGTGTGGAAATGCTTTCAGTTTTTCACCATTGAGGACGATGTTGGCTGTAGGTTTGTCATATATGGCCTTTATTATGTTGAGGAAAGTTCCCTCTATTCCTACTGTCTGGAAGGTTTTTATCATAAATGGGTGTTGGATTTTGTCAAAAGCTTTATCTGCATCTATTGAGATGGTCCTATGGTTTTTCTCCTTCAATTTGTTAATTTGATGTATCACATTGATTGATTTGCATATATTGAAGAAGCCTTGCATTCCTGGAATAAACCCCACTTGATCATGGTGTATGATCCATTTAATGTACTCTTGGATTCTGTTTGCGAGTATTTTGTTGAGGAATTTTGCATCTATGTTCATCAGTGATATTGGCCTGTAGTTTTCTTTCTTTGTGGCATTCTTTTCTGGTTTTGGTATCAGGGTGATGGTGGCCTCGTAGAATGAGTTTGGGAGTGTTCCTCCCTCTGCTATATTTTGGAAGAGTTTGTGAAAGATAGGTGTTAGCTATTCTCTAAATGTTTGATAGGATTCGCCTGTGAAGCCATCTGGTCCTGGGCTTTTGTTTGTTGGAAGAATTTAAATCACAGTTTCAATTTCAATGCTTGTGATTGGTCTGTTCATATTTTCTGTTTCTTCCTGATTCAGTCTTGGCAGGTTGCGCTCTTCTAAGAATTTGTCCATTTCTTCCAGGTTTTCCATTTTATTGGCATAGAGTTGCTTGTAGTAATCTCTCATGATCTTTTGTATTTCTGCAGTGTCAGTTGTTACTTCTCCTTTTTCTAATTCTATTGATTTGAGTCTTCTTTCTTTTTTTCTTGAGGAGTCTGGCTAATGGTTTATCAATTTTGTTTAACTTCTCGAATATCCAGCTTTTAGTTTTATTGATCTTTGCTATTGTTCCCTTCTTTTCTTTGGCATTTATTTCTGATCTTATTTTTATGATTTCTTTCCTTCTGCTACCTTTGGGGCTTTTTTGTTCTTCTTTCTCTAATTGCTGTAGGTGCAAGTTTATGTTGTTTATTCGAGATGTTTCCTGTTTCTTAAGGTAGGATTGTATTGCTATAAAGTTCACTCTTAGAAGTGTTTTTGTTGCATCCCATAGGTTTTGGGTTGTCATCTCTCCATTGTCATTTGTTTCTAGGTATTTTTTTATTTCCTCTTTGATTTCTTCAGTGATCACTTCATTAATAACTATTGTATTGTTTAGCCTCCATTTGTTTTTATTTTCTACAGGTCTTTTCCTGTAATTGATATGTAGTCTCATAGTATTGTGGTCGGAAATGATACTTGTTACAATTTCAATTTTCTTAAATTTACCAAGTCTTCATTTGTGACCCAAGATATGATCTGTCCTGGAGAATGTTCCATGAGCACTTGAGCAAAATGTGTATTCCATTGTTTTTGGATGGAATGTCCTATAAATATCAATTATGTCCATCTTGTTTAATGTATATTTTAAAGCTTGTGTTTCCTTATTTATTTTCATTTTGGATGATCTGCCCATTGAAAGATGAAAGGTGAAAGTGGGGTGTTAAAGTCCCTGACTATGAATGTGTTACTGTCGATTTTCCCTTTTATGTCTCTTAGTATTTACCTTATGTATTAAGGTGCTCCTTTGTTAGGTGCATAAATATTTAAAGTTGTTATATCTTCTTGGATCGATCCCTTGATCATTATGTAGTGTCCTTCTTTGTTTCTTCTACTAGTCTTTATTTTAAAGTCTATTTTGTCAGATATGAGAATTGCTACTCCAACTTTTTTTTGGTTTCCATTTGCATGGAATATCTTTATCGATTCCCTCACTTTCAGCCTGTATGTGTCTCTAGGTCTGAAGTGGGTCTCTTGTAGACAGCATATATATGGGTCTTGCTTTTGCATCCATTCAGCCAGTCTGTGTCTTTTGGTGGGAGCATTTAATCCATTTACATTGAAGGTAATTATCGATATGTATGTTCCTATTCCCATTTTCTTAATTATTTTGGGTTCATTATTGTAGGTCTTTTCCTTCTCTTGTGTTTCTTACCTAAAGCAGTTCCTTTAGCATTTGGTGTAAAGCTGCTTTAATGTCGCAGAACTCTCTCAGCTTTTGCTTGTCTGTAAAGGTTGTAATTTCCCTATCAAATCTGAATGAGGTCCTTGCTGGGTAGAGTAATCTTGTTTGTAGGTTTTTCTCCTTCATCAATTTAAATATGTCCTGCCAGTCCATTCTGGCTTGCAGAGTTTCTGCTGATAGGTCAGTTGTTAACCTTATTGGGATTCCCTTGTATGTTATTTGTTGTTTTTCCCTTGCTGCTTTTAATATGTTTTTTTTGTATTTAATTTTTGACAATCTGATTAATATGTGGCTTGGTGTGTTTCTCCTTGGATTTATCCTGTATGGGACTTTCTGTGCTTCCTGGACTTGATTTACTATTTCCTTTGCCATATTAGGTAAGTTTTCAACTATAATCTCTTCAAATATTTTCTCAGTCCCTTTCTTCCTCTCTTCTTCTTCTGGAACCCCTATAATTTGAATGTTGGTGCATTTAATGTTGTCCCAGAAGTCTCTGAGACTGTCCTCAGTTCTTTTCATTCTTTTCTCTTTATTCTGTTCTGCAGTAGTTATTTCCACTATTTTATATTCCAGGTCACTTATCTGTTCTTCTCCCTCAGTTATTCTGCTATTGATCCCATCTAGAGTATTTTTAATTTCATTTATTGTGTTGTTCATTTTTGCTTGTTTCATCTTCAGTTCTTCTAGGTCCTTGTTAAATGTTTCTTGCATTTTCTCCATTCTATTTCCAAGATTTTGGATCATCTTTACTATCATTATTCTGAATTATTTTTCAGGTAGACTGCCTATTTCCTCTTCATTAGTTAGGTCTGGTTGGTTTTTATCTTGCTGCTTCAACTGCTGTGTGTTTTTCTGTCTTCTCATTTTGCTTATCTTGCTGTGTTTGGGGTGTCCTTTTTGCAGGCTGCAGGGTTGTAGTTCCCGTTGTTTTTGCTGTCTGTCCTCAGTGGCTAAGGTTGGTTCAGTGGGTTGTGTAGGCTTCCTGGTGGAGGGGACTAGTGCCTGTGTTCTGGTGGATGAGGTGGATCTTGTCTTTCTGGTGGGCAGGTCCAAGTCTTGTGGTGTGTTTTGGGGTGTCTGAGGACTTTTTATGATTTTAGGCAGCCTTTCTGCTAATTGGTTATGTTGTGTTCCTTTCTTGCTAGTTGTTTGGCAAAGTGTGTCCAGCACTGTAGCTTTCTTGTCATTGAGTGAAGCTGGATGCTGGTGTTGAGATGGAGATGTCTGGGAGATTTTCTGCATTTGATATTATGTGGAGCTGGGAGGTCTCTTGTGGACCAGTGTCCTGAAGTTGGCTCTCCCACCTCAGAGGCACAGCATTGATTCCTGGCTGCAGCACCAACAGCATTTCACCCACACAACTCAGAATAAAAGGGAGAAAAGTAGATAGAAAGAAAGAAAGAAGGAAAGCAAGGAAGAAGTAAAGAAAGAAGGAGAGAAAGAAGGAACAAAAGAAAGAAAGAAAGAAGAAAGAAAGAAAGAAAGAAGGAAGGAAGTAAAGAAAGAAAACAAGTGGAAAGAGGGTAAAATAAAATAAAGTAAGATAAAATAAAATAGTTATTAAAATAAAAAATAATTATTAAAAAAAAAAACGGCGGATAGAACCCTAGGACAAATGGTGACAGCAAAGCTATACAGGCAAAATCTTCCACAGAAGCTGTCTCTGGAGCTCCTTTAAGCAGCGCTCTTAATCCCCTCTCCTCGCGCACCAGGAAACAAATTGGGAAGAAAAAGTCTCTTGCCTCTTTGGTAGGTCCAGACTTTTCCCCAGACTCCCTCCCGGCTAGCCGTGGTGCACTAACCCCCTGCAAGCTGTGTTCAGGCCGTCGACCGCAGTCCTCTCCCTGCGCTCTGACTGAAGCCCTAGCCTCAGCTCCCAGCCCCGCCCGCCCCCGCGGGTGAGCAGACAAGCCTCTGGGGCTGGTGAGTGCCAGTCGGCACTGATCCTCTGTGCGGGAATCACTCCACTTTGCCCTCTGCACCCCTGTTGCTGCGCTCTCCTCCGCGGCTCCGGCTCCAAAGCTTCCCCCCTCCGCCACCCACAGTCTCTGCCCATGAAGGGGCTTCCTAGTGTGTGTAAACCTTTCCTTCTCCACCGCTCCCTCCCACTCGTGCAGGTCCCATCCCTATTTTTTGTCTCTGTTTTTTCTTTTTTCTTTTGCCCTACCCAGGTACGTGGGGAATTCCTTTCCTTTTGAGAGGTCTGAGGTCTTCTGCCAATGTTCAGTAGGTGTTCTATAGGAGTTGTTCCACCTGTAGATGTATTTCTGATTTATCTGTGGGGAGGAAGGTGATCTCCGCGTCTTACTCTTCTGCCATCTTCCCGATTCCCCCATCCATTTACTTTTAATTTGTGTGTTTCTTTATATTTAAAGTGGGTTTCTTGTATACACATACTTACTGTTAATCTGGATTTATCCTGTGGTTATAACTTTGGGAAACATTTCTGTAAATAGAATTCATGTATGTTTCTGCCAGTAGCTTGTGGGAATCCTTTATCCTCTGATATCTCAGTCCCCTATAGAGGTTTTAGCTGAAAGTAGAAATCCCAAACCAAGAATTTATAAGTCTGAGTATACCATTTTATTTCCTTAAGCTCTCAAGTGCAGTTGGAAATAGGCATCCAACCCACAAACCTGTGTTCCTCATTCCAACAATGTATCATAATAACTCTTCATTACAGTCACCAGTGAAAACTTAAGTAACTATTTGCCACTGTCTTCTATGAACTAACAGTGGTGCATTCTCCAATAATAACAAGATTTTCACTACATTTATACACAATCAGGTCAGATAACCAATCCCAGATTCTCAATCTTGAAGTTTTATTGCCTGCAATTACTTCTAGTATCAAACACTTTCTCAAGGCTTGGTTTAGATAATAGAAACTTTTCCAAATATTTTAATTAAAAAGGGACTTATAGTAAATTCAGTGTCTATGAGGTTATTGCAACAGTTAGAGGATGAAGCTCAAGACTTTACTGGACCTCCACTAATGGTACCTAGTACTCTTCAGAACAGATATTTTAGAAGTGTTAATATTTTTCATCATAATCAGGAAGGTGGGGAATCAGGAGGTGACCCCATAAGTTATGAACTTTAATATAGCATTATAGTAGCCATGATCCAGGAATTAATAAGACTGTTCAGGAAGTCATGACTACTACTATAAACACTGCATGTGTCTGGACACTGAAATATGGACTCTAGAGTTCATGATAGCCACTTTTTTTCTCAGTACCCATAACGCTAATGACTGGATTCTGAACTGTTGAGTCTGGCCACTATTATTGCTGTAATTGCCACTTTCATGAAACTAGAAATTGAGTAATGACATCTCTACAGTCAATTTTTGCCAGCCAGAAAGCTGAAACACTATTTTAGAGGGCCTATGCCTGACTTCTGCCTTCTAAACCTTATGTGAGTACAACTCATTAGCAAAACTTAATTTCACTATGTAGTTGTTTTCTATTGCTGCATAACAAGTTACCACAAACTTAGCAGTTTAAAACAATTTCCATTTTTTTTTTATCTCACAGGAGTCTGACATGGCACCATTGGGTTCTCTGCACTGTATATTACAAGGCTGGAATCAAAGTGTCAGCCATGCTGAATTATGGTCTAGATGGTCTGGGAAAATATCTGCTTCTAGCTCATTCAAGTTGTTGGCAAAATTTAACTCCGTGGAGTTGTAGAACTGAGGTCCACATTTCCTTAAATGCTGTTAGCCAGGGGTCACTCTTTGTTTCTGAAAACCACTCTCTGATTCTTGCACATGATTCCTTTCATCTTCTAAGCAAGCAACAACAGGCCCATTAAATCCTTATTCTGCTTGAAAACTCTGTGACATCTCCTTCTGCCATCAGCTGGAGAAAATGTTCTGCTTTTAAAGGACTCAATTGAGTCAGGTCCACCCAGATAACCTCTGTTTATTAACATCAACTGACTTGGGACTTCAGTTACATCTGTAACAATCCTTCAAAGACATACCTAGATTAATATTTAATTGAATAACCAGAATATGGGAATATTGGGGTTGAAGGGCTGAGTTAGACTCTTATCTATCACAACCTCCATAACTCCAGTCACAAGAGATTTCTGGATATTTATTTTTTAGCTAGTATTAAAAATCAACTAGAAGAAACTTAGAACTGTGTCATTTAAACACATCCAACCAAGGATATAGCTAATAAATAGGAGGTTTTTTAAAAGTAGCATGTATAGGAAACTGCAAGAAGTTCAGTATGGTTAAATTGTAGCATAGGTGCATGATGAAAGAGGCAAAAAATTAGCCTTTCAACGTGGGTTCGGGAAAATTGTGAAGAACCATATATGAATGTATGAGGATTTTAAACTTATTTCTGCAGGTGATGAGAATTTGTATAAGATGGAGTTTAAATCATAAATATTGAAATGATATTGAGATTAAAATATACTGGCTTATATCCTGGTTTCACCATTAATGAACTTTATTTTCTTGTGCAAATTACTTGAAGTTTCTTAGCATCAATGTCTTTATATGTAGATGAGGATAATAATAGTAATATATTATTTTAAAAGGATTTTAAAAGACTACATGTTAAGTAAATAGGATATAAAGAGCACTTTAAGATGCTAGATTTTATTGTCATTAAATGTATTATACGGATATTTATCTGATTTAACATGTGTTTTAGAAAGAAAACTCCCAAGTAGATGTAGAAGATAGTTTAGAATGGAGAAGAGACCAGAGAGTTAGACAAGTAAGCAAAGGTCCAGATAAGAGATGATAAAAATATGTAAACTAAGACACAGTTGACCAGAATGAAAAGGAAAAGAAAAACTGAGAATCATTTCAGAAATAGATTTATCTGTGTAAATTTATTTAATTCACAGGTGTCTTCAATTGGTCAATCACAGTACCTACTAGGTCAAAGCTATTCCCCTGCTAGGGGAAGTGACCCCTGGTTGTTTCTTGATTATGTTATGCTCATGTGATGTCCCACTTTATACTTCTCCACAACCAACCCTTACCTATAGGGTATTAGACTGTGAATGGTCACTTGATTACAAGTCATTCTCTAAATTTATCCAAAGCCTATGAGGTGAAAAAATTGAACAATTCTGGAAAAATAAGGATAAACTGGACCAATAATATTCCCTTTTTAAGAAATATAAAGGGGTGATCTCAAGAGAATGATGTAGTTAATAAGGACAGCTGAGGCTAAAAGCATGTACAGAAGGATGAAAAGGCATGAAGGACCATAAAAAAAAGATTGAACTGAAGATCATGGGTTGGTCAAAATTATAAGTAAGCAGAAAATTTGTGTAAGTTGGAGATTGTTTTATCGGATGTCAATGTTACACACACATTTTAAAAATTTATTATAAAATAAATTTAGAATATTTGAATATGGTAAGTTATGCATAGTAAATCTGGTTAACATCAGGGAAGACAGAAAATATACTGAATAGAGGTTAAAATAGTCAATGCAGAGAAGGAGGAGAAATAAGAAGAGACAAAGAAAACATTAAAAACCAAAAGAGTAGCTGTGTCACATTAATGGTAGGACACTAAATCGAAAATCCATGAACAACTGCTACAGGGGTTCCTGGAAGTCTTGACAGTCCATAACATAGTCTCAAAACTATGTTATAGTTCAGTCTGTGAAATATGACTGCTGCTCTGCTCATCTTTTGGAATTTCCATGGAAGCCCTATCACAAGTTTTCTCATATTTCTCCTCATATTAATGTCCACAACTTGAACTCTTCCAAGAAAGATTGTGTTCCTTGCAACTAGAAAAGACAGACATAAAATAAGGAAGCTCTTATCTGTCTGTTCTTTGTACGATGCTCCATTTGTTAGTCTCTCTATTGCTTGAATTCTTAATATCTCCCAGTGTTGGGTTTTCCTCTTGTGTCTTCAAACATGGCTCAGCTCTCCCTGAATCAAAAATTCATTTACTACTTCCTGTCACCTCTTCAACGTACTGTCTTGTCTATTTTTCTTACTTTCACATTTCCTTCAGAGAAGATTTCAAAATTGTCTTCACTTCTTTACCACCCATTCACAGTTTTACTTCTTAAAATCATTCTCTTAACTGATTCTTCTGAACCATTCTACTGAAACTGCTTTACTAGATATTAAAAATTACCTTCTGGTTTCCAAATTCATTCACCTACATCAATATTCATTTTTCTTGGCATTTCTGCAGTATTTGATGGTGTTGACAACTCCATACTTCTAAGAATTCCTCCTCCTTTGGCTTCTGTAAAACTGTACCCTCTTCATTTCTACTTGACTTCTGTATCTTTTGTCAGTTTCTCTTATTCTTTCAGTCTGCTAAATACATACAACCCAACTTTTACTATCTTATTATCCCACTTGCTGACAAATTTTACTTCGATCGCTCTACAATGCCTGGCCTTATCATTTGTTCCCTTGGGGGAATACCTTTAAGGGCTCCACTCTCAATGTACCAGCATTGTGCCATTGGCTGCTATGGTCATCCCTGTTTTCCAGCTAGGTACAGTTTTCTAATTTTGATGGCCACGGCTCTGTCTAGTACAACAGGCATTGATGAAATGTTGTAGGTCAGTCTGTTGCCACTAATCTGTTCCTACATTTGTGGATACTGGTGTTTTCTACTTGATCTGTTTGGCACAACATTTATCTCTTCCTGTTGCCAAAGGTAACAGGGTTTGCATGATAGTGTGATGGAGTGTAACTCCCTCCCCTTTATTGTCCAATTTGTTAAAAGAATCCCAAAGAAGTGTTCTTGTGCATCCATATCTTAAAGAATATTTAGTGACATATC
The DNA here is from genome assembly GCF_003031525.2 of Neophocaena asiaeorientalis asiaeorientalis. Taxonomy (NCBI): domain Eukaryota; kingdom Metazoa; phylum Chordata; class Mammalia; order Artiodactyla; family Phocoenidae; genus Neophocaena; species Neophocaena asiaeorientalis. The sequence goes on along the minus strand of NW_020173112.1, from coordinate 325,408 downwards.
TCTCCATAGGTCTCAGACAATCCAACTGGAGCTGAACCAGGAGACTAAACATAATAATAATTAACATTTATTGAGCACTTACTAAGTCTCAAGAACTGTTCTATATACAGACAGTACTTAACTTCTTTTACCACTACAACAGACTTATGCGGTAGTATTATTTTCTCAATTATGCATTTGAAGGTACTGAGGCACAGAGAAGTTAAGATACTTGCCCAAGGCCAAAAAGCTAGTAAGTGGAAGGGCAGGAACTCAAACCCACACACTCTGGCTCTAGAGACTCTATTCTTAACCTCTAGATTCTACCTTCTTTCAAATCTCTGCTGTGGACACAATGTTTTTCTTAGATTGTTCTTTCCTAAATTAACTAAACTTCATTCTAGGTCAAGTGCAGGATTTTAAACCTTCCTGCCAGGAAACTTTTCTTGGAAGGGTGCAACAGTTTGCTGGACACGCCTACCTGTGCCTGAATTATTTAAAATATAAAAAAAATCTTCACACAATTTACCTTGTGGGCCCATCACATGAGTTATACAGTTATTTGCAGATCTTCCTTAATCAATTTTTTTTTTTCATGGTACACAGACCTCTCAGTGTTGTGGCCTCTCTGGTTGTGGAGCACAGCCTCCAGATGTGCAGGCTCAGTGGTCATGGCTCATGGGCCCAGCTGCTCTGCGGCATGCTGGATCTTCCCGGACCGGGCCACGAACCCGTGTCCCCTGTATCGGCAGGCAGACTCTCAACCACTGCGCCACCAGGGAATCCCCCTTAATCATTTTAATCCTTAAGTTGGATCTTGCTACTTTTGTGTATTGCTTAAGATTCCATTCATGACCTTCTGGTCATCTGTTCTTTAGCATCCATTCCTCAGAAAATTTATCTACATCCATAGATTCAACTACCACTTCTATGTAAACAACCCTTACATCCATATCTTCAGTCCTAATATCTCTCTAGACCAGGAGACCTGCTGAGCTAACTGATATTTCCACCTCACTGGCACCACAAATTCAACATTTTAAGAATTAAACTCTTCATTTTCTTTCTAAAGACAATTTATTTTCCTGACATTTAATTTATTCCAACAGTTCTACTCAGGCTTGAAATCTCTATATCATTTTTTTCCCTTCCTCTCTTCTATTTCCTATGGCCAATCCGTGGCTGAATTTTATTTATTTATTTATTTATTATTTATTTTTTTTTGCGGTACGTGGGCCTCTCACTGTTGTGGCCTCTCCCGTTGCGGAGCCCAGGCTCTGGACGCGCAGGCTCAGCGGCCATGGCTCATGGGCCCAGCCGCTCCGCGGCATGTGGGATCTTCCCAGACCGGGGCACGAACCCGTGTCCCCTGCATCGGCAGGCGGACTCTCAACCACTGCGCCACCAGGGAAGCCCTCTGAATTTTATTAATTTTAGTTTCCATGAGATACATTTTATCCATTCTTTCTCTCTGTTTCCTCTACCACTGCATAAATTCAGGCTTGATTGACTTAATATTGAGCTTTTATAAGGCCTTCTTAGGTGGTCTTCATCTTTTCCGCCTCCTCACTTCCAAATTATCCTACCCTCCTATCAGAAAAATATTCTTTCAGTAAAGCTTTATATATTTTATTTTTTTACTTTAGAATATTCATTACTCCTCCTCAGTTAACTATGAAATTAACTTGAAACTACATCACTTTTCATCCAAGACTCTCATCATTTTATTTCAAATTACCTTCTCAGACTTTTATTTGTCTAACTTGTTAGATAATCTACAAAAGATCACTCCACAGACATATGGGGATGCTTATTGACTCATGCTTTGCTTCTTCCATGCTTATTTTAATCCATCTTTTTGGAATGTCTCCTATACCCACCCTGGAGTACATATTTTAAAATTCTGCAACTCTATCTCACCACCTCTTTAATGAAACCTCTTTCGATCCCTCTAATTAGATGTGGTCTTTCATTCATTTCTCTCCACACCATTTTTACCTATTTTAGTGTACTTTTTACATCCTGATTATTTTAGCTATTTTTCACTTATCCCCCTTCTATTTCCACCTTACAATCGCATGCCCAACTTCATCCCAGTTTGTGTCTAAGCAATTCAAGAGAATGGAAAATAATTTTTTATATTCTTTTCCCTTGTAGTGATTAACAGATTGCTTACACATAGAAAGTACTCTGTAAAAATCATTCAGTTGAATTAAAATTTAAAATAAGTCAGAATTCCTAATGCATGTGGTGGAGATATAAAACATTTGTCAGTTTCGTTTCTTTTTATGGCTGAGTAATATTCCATTGTATATATGTGCAACATCTTCTTTATCCATTCACCTGTCAATGGACACTTAGGTTGCATCCATGTCCTGGCCATTGTAAATAGAGCTGCAATGAATATTGTGGTACATGACTCTTTTTGAATTATGGTTTTCTCAGGGTATATGGCCACTATTAGGATTGCTGGGTCGTATGGTAGTGTCCATGCTCACGGAAAGAGAAGGAAACCTGCTAATTTCTTGAGTAGGGCAAGGGTAACAACAAATACAGCTACACCAAAGGTTGCCCCCTAATAATTTTCAGAGTGTCGCCCAAAATTCATCAGATATCCTCATTACACATAAGTCACCAGTTGTGAAATAATGAACAATCAAAAAATCTAGAACAGTTTGTGAAGTCCCTGAGGTCAGCAAATATCTTTATTTTCTTCACCACTGTATACTCCATGACTGGTGGACTATTGATGCATAATATACCTCACATATTTATAGAATGAATATATAAAGGAAAATAATTGAATAATGGAAGTGAAAGAATACCATGAAGGAGGTGGTTTCCTTTGTCAATCTGTTTAAAAGTTGTTCTTAGCTTAGTGAGAGGTTAAATTGGGCTATGGAACTCTGAGTAGAGTGAGAGTAAAGAAGGAAGCCATAAGGTAACTTTGAATACACTGACTATGAGAACTTTAAAATTTACTGATATGCTTGTTGATACCTATTCAAATAAACTCTCTACTTAAATATAAAATTGTGCTAATATCTATTACAAATGCATAATTGTGCATATTTGAAAATTTTCATTCTACCAAATGTAGAAAGTGGAGAAAGAGAACAGACATGCTAGTTTCTAGAGTATCATGTAAGGAGCTTGGAAATTAACAGTCCTAATAACAAGAAAATAGCTGAACAAACTGAAAAATCGACAACTCTACTTAGATCCATAAGAGAAGTGAGGTCACAGGGCAAACCACTGTCCCCAAAATAAATACAGAGAATCACAACTTACCAGACCAGAAACCCATGAATAGAAATCTCCATGGGAACCTGTGATTGATGAATTGCTGGAGGCACCATGTGGACAGGTCTGAGAGTCAAAAACTCCAGGGGAACCCAGTTACAGGAGTGTGAGTTTTACCTCTAGGAGCTCACAGGTGTTCACAGTGAATACTTAAAAGGAAAAAAACCACTTCAGGTAGAAGGAGGGAAAAGGTAGCCATTTTGAAATACACCAGAGCAATCTGTTCTTCTTAACAAGTCCTGCAGTCAGGAAAAACTATTTAACCAGGGCCTAACTTATTGGGTTTATCAGAGTCTAACTGACCCGAAGGAAGGGAAATAACCAACTCCAGGTCTCTCTATCCTTCCATGCAGGGGAAGGCAACTATTTAATTCCAGCCCACTCTAACCATTCTGTTCCACCTAAGGGAGGGGTCTCTGAAAAGTACTTGTGAAATTCACTGTCCAGAGGCACAGGTTCACCAAAAGACAGAGATCTAATCATAGGACTATAGAACGTTTCCTCTCCCCACACATCTTACCATTATTAAAGACCTATTAATGGTAGTTTATTTTATCCAGTACATCATGTCTGGATACCAAGAGAAAATTACAAGGCACAATAAAAGGCAAAAACCACTGTTTGAAGAGATAGAACTAGCATCAGATCCAGACTCAATTATGACAGAAATGTTAGAATCATCAGACTACCGATTTAAAACAACTACAGTTAGTAAGATAAGAGCTCTAATAAATAAAGTAGATAGTATGCAAGAACAGATGAGTGGACTTCCCTGGTGACACAGTGGTTAAAACTTCACCTGCCAATGCAAGGGACACGGGTTCGATCCCTGGTATTAATAAAATACTTAAAATGTTGAGAGAAAAAACTCACCCACCTAAAATCCTGTACCCTGCAAAATTATCCTCCAAAAGTGAAGGAGAATAAAGATTTTCTCAGGCAAAGAAACATTGAGGGAATTTGTTGCTAGTAGACCTACCTTGCAAGAAATGTTTAAAGAAGTTGTTTAGAGAGAAGGAAAATGATTTATATTAAAATCTCAGATCTACATAAGGAAAGGAAAAACATTGCAGAAGAATAAATGAAGGTAAAATAGAAACTTGTAAAAAATGTTTAATGGATAAAACAGGTAATAATTTTTGTAAAATAATAACATCAAAAATACAATATATTCAATTATGTATTCATATATATGTATGTGTATGTATATGCTTATGTATTAGTGAAATGAATGAAAATTGTGATTAAAGTGATGTGAACAAAGAATTAGGATTATTTTGTTATTATATGGTACCTGCATCACACATGAAGTGATATAGTGTTATTTGAAAGTGGACTTGGATTAGTTGTAAACATACCTCACAAACTTTAGGACAACCACTATGAAAAGAAAAGTAAAAGAAGGAGTATAATTTATACACTAAGAGAAGAAAGAGATGGAATTACATAAAATGCTCTAATAAAACCACAAAAGACAGAAAAAAGTGGAAGACAAAAATAGGAACAAAGAAAAAGGGCAACAATTAGAAAACAGTAACAGATAAGGTAGATATTAATCCAATTATATCAATAATTATTTTGAATGTCAATGATTTAAATGTACCAATTAAAAGACAGAGATTGCCAGAGTGATTAAAAAAATAAGACCCAACTGTCTTAGTCAGTTTGGGCTGTTAAAACAGAAATACCATAGACTGGGTGACTCAAACAACAAGCATCTATTTCTCACAGTTCTGGAGGCTGGAAAGTTCAATAATAAGATGCTGGCAGATCTGGTCTTTGCTGAGGACCTGCCTCCTGGTTTTCAGAGGACCATCTTTTCATTGTATACTCATATGACTGAGAGATAAGAGAGGAAGAAAACTCTCTCAGGTCTCATCCTTTATAACACATTTATGAGGGTTCCACCCTCATAAACTCATCTAATCCTAATTATCTTACAAAAGGTCCATTTCCAGTAATGCCATTACATTGGGGGGTAGGATTTCACCATATGAAATTTGGGGAGACTTAAGCATTCAGTCTATAACACCAACTATATGTTGTCTACAAGAAACCCCCTTTAAATATAAAGACATAGGGCTTCCCTGGTGGCGCAGTGGTTGAGAGTCCGCCTGCCGATGCAGGGGACGCGGGTTCGTGTCCCCGTCCGGGAAGATCCCACATGCCGCAGAGCGGCTGGGCCCGTGAGCCATGGCCGCTGAGCCTGAGCGTCCGGAGCCTGTGCTCCGCGACGGGAGAGGCCACAACAGTGAGAGGCTCGCGTACCGCAAAAAA
>NW_020173112.1:311800-319786 GCF_003031525.2 Neophocaena asiaeorientalis asiaeorientalis | reverse complement strand
TATATTATATATATTTTAACATTTGGAAATAAATTAATGTAATCCATCACATCAAGAAGCTGGAAAAGAAAAATTACATGATCATATCAATATATGCAGAAAAAGCATTTGACACAATCCAATATCCATTCATGATAAAAACTGTCAGTTCACTAGGAATAGAGGGGAATTCCTCAACTTGATATAGAATATTTACAAAAACCTACAGATAACATCACACTTAATGGTGAGAAAATTGACAATTATCTGCTAAGAATAGAAATAAGGCAAGGATATCCCCTCTTACCACTGCTTTTCAATATCATACTGGGAGTTCTAGCTAATGTAATAAGTCAAGAAAATGAAATAAAAGATATACTGATAAGGAAGGAAGAAAAATTGTATTTATTTGCAGATGACATGATTGTCTATGCAGAAAATCTAAGAGAATTGACAAAAGAACTCCTAGAACTAATAGTATTTAATTATAGCAGGTTTTCAAGAAATAAGGTTAATACACAAAAGTCAATTGCTTGCCTATACACAAGCAATGAATTACTGGAATTTAAAATAAAAAACACATTCCCATTTACATTAGCATCCAAAAAGAGAGGAATACTTAATGTTATGAACTGAATTTATGTCTCTCCAAAATTCATATCTTGAAGCCTTTAACCCCCAGTGGTATCTGGAGGTAATTAAGGTTAGATGAGGTCACGAGAGTGTGATCCTCATGACGGGATTAGTACTCTTAAGAAGACACCATAGAACTTTCTCTCTCTCTCAATGATGTGATGGACACAGAAAGAAGACAGCTATCTGCAAGCTAGGAAGAAGATCCTAGCCAGACACCAAATCTGTGAGGACTGATATTGCTGTGAAAGAATTCTTAAAGGTGATTATGATGAGGACTCAGAAAGAAAAGGGAAAAGCTGTCAATAAAACATCCATCTTTTTAGAAAATACATAAATAATTATGCAGACAATGCTAGTAGAAATATGGACAATTAAGGTCATTCTAATGAGGTCCCAGATAGAAATTAGAAACGTGATTGAACAATGGAGAAAAAGCAATTCTTGTTATAAACTAGCAAATAATCTGGCTGAATTGTTTGTTCTTGTGTTTTGTGGAAAGTAGAACTTGAGAGTGATTAAAATTGGATATTTAGCTGACAAGATTTCTAAGCAATGTGCTGTGTTCTAAGCATCTTGGTTCCTCCTGACTGCTTATAGTAAACTATGAGAAGAGAGAAATGAATTGAAGAAATGATTGTTAAACAAAAATGAGCTGAACTTAAAGATTTGGAAAATTGTTATCCTATCTATATTGAAAATAATTAGACAGTGTGTTTGTTCAGAAGGGAATAGCGAGGGTGGTGCTGATCTTTGATAAGGAGATTAATATGGGTGTGAATCATGGAGCTAAACAGTCACTCAAGCAGGAACACTGTCCAGTTTAAACTAAAGGGGGTGTAAATGGGACAGAATGAAGGAAGGCTGTTGAACTTCTTAGATCCCACAGGACAGGATGATAAAGCTATTTGGCTGTGAACTTGTGCTATTCTCCAAAAGAAGGGAAGGGTGGCCCCAAAGGCAAATTAGAGATCATCAGGACCTTTGCCACAATTTCAAAAGGCAATACAGCATCCATTTGAATCCATGGGGTCTGGGCCACTCAGAACCCTGGGAGTGAGACTTCCACCCAGCAGAGCCCTGTAGGTGGAAACCCCACTCTGCAGAGTCTGCCTTGGCTCTCTTTGGGAGCCCTTCCCATGCCACAGATCTGCCATGCAGTGGAGAGGGTGCACCCCACACAAGTGGGAGTGGCATTGACATTCCAGAGGAACTGGAAGGTAGAACATAAAACCAAAGAGGATTACTTGCTCCTTAAGATCTAATGGGATTTGTCCTTCTGGGTTTTGACTTGTCAATCTTATGCGTGTTCCACCATTGTATTCAAGAATCATATAACTTGTTTTCTTTCAGGGGTTCACTGCTGGGGAGGAATTTGCCTGAGGATGAATCTCATCTCGAGTCTCACCCATATCTTATTTACATGTCATTTAGATGAGACTTTGAACTTTAGAGTTGATGCTAGAATGAATTTAGGCTTTTGAGACTATTAGGATGGAATGTATGCATTTTGTATATGAGAAGAAAATAAATTTTGAGGGACCAGCGGAAGAATGCTATAGACTAAATGTGTCCTGCTGAGATTCATATATTGAGGCTCCAAGCACCAAAGTGATGGCTTTAAGAGGTGGAGCTTTGAGAGGTAATTAGGTTTTGATGAGGTCATGAGGGTGGAGTCCTCATGATGGAAATATAGTGCCCTTATAAGAATAGACCAGACAGTTTGATCTCTGTCTATTCACAATCCAAGGGCACAGAAAAGAAGACTGCCATTTGCAAGCATGGAAGAGCACTCTCACCAGACACTGAATCTGCCAGTACCTTTGTCTTGGACCTCCCTGTCTTCAGAACTTTGAGAAATGACATTTGTTCTTTAGGCCACTCAATATAGGGTATTTTGTTTTAGCAGCCCCAACTAAGACACTTAAGTGTAAATCTAACAAAATATGTGCAAGTATTATATGAGGAGAACTACAAAACTCTGAAGAAAGAAATCAAAGAAGAACAAAGTAAATATTGAGATATTCCATATTCATGAATAGGAAGACCCAATATAGTCAAGAAGTCATTTATTCAAAACTTTATCTGTAGATCCCATAAAACCCCACTCAAAAATGCACCAAGCTATTTTGTGGATATCAACAAACTGATACTAAAATTTTTAGTAAGAGACAAAACACACAGAATAGCCAACACAAAAAGGAGAAGAATGAAATTGGAGGACTGACACTACTCGACTTCAAGACCTACTCTAAAGGTATAATAATCAAGAATGTGTAATATTAGCCTAAGAACAGACAAACAGATCAATGGAAAAGAATAGAAAGCCAAGAAATAGACCCACATAAATATAGTTAACTGATCTTCAACAAAGGAGTAAAAGTAATACAAGGGAGAAAAGATAAATTTTTCAACAAATCATGCTGGAACAATTGGACATCCTCATGCAAAGAAATGAATCTAGACACAGACTTCACAATTTTCACAAAAATTAACTAAAGATGGATCACAGATATAAATGTAAAACTCAAAACTATAACTAGAAAATAAATCCTAGAAAATAACATAGGAGAAAATCTACATGACCTTGGGTTTAATGATGACTTTTTAGATATAACATCAAAGGTACAATCTATGAAAGAAAGCAATGGTAAGCTGGACTTCTTTAAAAATAAAAATTTGTTCTCTGCAAAATGCACTGTCAACAGAATGAAAAGACAAGCCACATACTGGGAGAAAATATTTGGAAAAGATATATCACATAAATTATTGTTATCCAAACTATTCAAAGAACTGTTAAAATGATTTAACAGAATGAACAACTGGATTAACCAATGACCCAAGACCTTAACAGACACCTCACCAAAGAAGATATATAGATGATAAATAAGCATATTAAACAGCACTTCACATCATTTGTCTTCAGGGAAATGCAAATTAAAATTGCTACACAACTATTAGTAGGCCGAAATCTGCAACACTGATAAATTCAAATACTGGAGAGAATGTGAAGCAACAGGTACTCTCATTCATTGCTGATGGGAATTCAAAATGCTACAGCCACACTGGAAAACAGTTTGACTGCTTCTTACAAAACTAAACATACTTTTACCATATGATCCAATGATCATGCTCCTTGATATTTACCCAAAGGGGTTGAAAAATCATGTCCACGGGGAAGTTTGCACAGATGTTTATAGTCGCTTTATTCATGATTGTCAAAACTTGGAAGCAACCAAGATGTCCTTCAGTAGGTGAATAGATAAACACACTGTGGTACCTGTGTGCTTTTAATCCACACTGTGGATTATTCAGCTCTAAAAAGAAATGAGCTATCAACTCAAAAAGACACAGAGGACACTTAAATGAATAAGGAAGAAGCCATTCTTAAAAGGCCATATATTCTGTGATTCCAGTTATATGACATTCTGGCAAAGAAAAGCTATGGAGATAGTAAAAACATCAGTGGTTGCCAGGAATTAGTGGGGAGGCAGGAATGAAGAGGCAGAGCACAGAAGATTTTTAGAGCAGTGAAGTTATTCTGTATTATACTATAATGGGGGATACATGTCATTATGAATTTGTCCTAACCCACAGAATGTACAGCAAGGGTGAACCTTAATGTAAGCAATGGACCTTGTTTGAAAATGATGTGTTACTTGTTCATCAATTGTAACAAGTGTACCACTCTAATTGGGGATGTTGATAATGGAGGAAGTTATACCTGTGTGGGGGTAGGGGTATATGGGAAATTTCAGTATCTTCCTCTCAATCTTGCTGTGAACATAAAACTGCTCTAAAAAATATATTCTTTAAAAAAATGGAGGGTGACCACCAAACATATCAAAGAGCAAATCAGTAGAAATTGCTAAACTAGAGACAAAACAGGATTTCTGCCTTAGACCATTTATAGTTTTCAGTGTGGTTTAAACTTAGCCCTTCCAACTACATTGAGTAATGCCATATCTTTTAATAAACTTGGCACCTCTAAAATTTACTTTTCAAATAATGCAGAGAAAAGACATAAACAAATCAAATGTATTTCTTCTACAGAAGTCACAAATACAGTGTATCTAAATTTAAACATGGCAAAACCAGGAAAGATTACTTTTTTCTTCAATGATGTTTCTATTTAGGCAGCATTTCTTTCAGGAAAACAATAAGTAAATATATTTAATACTTTTTATTCTGAGTTGCAAATTATAATTTTGATTTATGTAGAATTACTCAAGAGGCAATTTGTATGCAAGATCAAATATGAAGAATCAGAATATTTTCCTCTTGGGACTTTCTGTGATATATCAACATTGTATCACAATGGTCTTTAGATAAATGAAAGAAATATAAAACAGCAGGTTTAAAAAAAATATTTTGGTTTTGTTTTAAATAATGATTGTATTAGTTACAGGTCAATGGAGAAAGAAAGAGTAAGGTGTATATAAAAAATTGACTTCTTTTTAAATTTTCCTTTGTCATTAATCTTTCCAATGTTATTATGTAAATACCAATCAACACTATAAAGTGATCTTTGATTTCCTTGTATCTAGAAATACAATAGCCACTGCCTTTCCTTTTTGCAAAGAGTAAACTAAGCTACAAAAGGCAGCATTTTGTGGTTTATCACAGGCTAGGAGATTATTGGAATTTAAAAAACAAAAAACCTGTAGGAAAAATTTTTTCTATAAGATGTGCCTGTGCAACAATGAAATTGCCAGGATCATCTTTGTCATTACACATGAAAATAAACATCTATGAATACATATACCCAATAAGATTTTGACCAAAAGAAAGATGAAAATGGCTCAGCTATAGATATCCATTACAACTGAGATGAGGAAAACATAAGAATGAAAATTACATTTAGATTGTATCAGAGTCTGAATTTCTTTACAGCTTGCTACAATAAAATTCTGATGTACTTTAAGAACATTTCCTTTCTTTTCTTTTCTTTGTTTAAATGATTTCCCTTTCATTTGGTAAAGGCACCTTGCCTTTCTTTTGGAAGATAACTCTTTCTTCAATCTTTTTTTTTTCTTAACTGAAGTATAGTTGGATTACCATGTTGTGTTAATTTCTGCTGTACAGTAAAGAGATTCATTTATACATATATATACATATTATTTTTCATAATATTTTCCATTATGGCTTATCATAGGATATTGAATATAGTTCCTTGTGCTATACAGTAGGACCTTAACTTATCTATATACAATCGTTTGCATCTGCTAACCCCAAACTCCCACTCTATATCTCCCCTACCCCCTCCCCCTTAGCAACCACAAGTCTGTTCTCTAAGGAACATTTCTTTTCTTACCCCAGGTTTTGTTGTTAATACACGATTCAGAATGGTGAACATATATTTTTGGGTGTGGGTTTTTTTGTGTTTTTTTTTTTTGAGAGAGAGTTGTTGAGTTAGAGTGAACTATGTTTAAATCCCTGCTTCACCACTTTCGAAGTCATTGGGAATGTTATTTAAAAATTCCCAAACAATTTTGGGAATGTTATTTAAGCTTCTTGAGCTTTTGTTCCTTCACTGTGAATAACAGAATCTACTTTGAAGAGTTGTTGCGACAATGAAATGTGGTAAATAAATTTTATTCAAACACTTAGATGTTACACAGTCATAAAGAGGTACCATCAGTTGCCTTAAATTCTTTTTGACTGAAACTCATAGAAAAGATATTGAAGGAAATAACTTCATTTAGAGGTTTTTTTTTTTCTCTCTCTTTCAAGGAAATCTACATTTCCTAGATTATAATACTTGATCCTTTCTCAATGATTTTTTTCACAGAGTGTATAACTTTTGGCAGGAAATTAGTTTTAAAGCCTATAGTCTCCAACACACCTAGAAACCTATAATTTCCACATTTACCTTCAAGAAGTATATGTTATTCATAGCACTTTCCTTTGGAATCTAGAGCAATAGTTATATGCCTCTCAATAACGTCAAATTTACTCCATTGTCTCAGCAGATTTCAGCTATATCTCAAACAGTATACAGTTCATAATTTAAACAGGCATAATAGAAAAAATAATAAATAAGAGAATGGAAAATAGTCCAAATATAACAATAATGACATTCAGAATATTCACTTCCTGTATCAAAAGAAGATTGGGATAAATCACAAATCTAGCAATATAGTGACACCTGGAAGAGCCACTTTTAGAAAAATATTGAGTAGAATAAAATATGGGTTTGTGATATATTTTTAAATAGCAAGAAAAACATAAGTAAAAATTATGATGCCTAAAGGGAAGTGTAAATAAAGAAACCCCATTCAAGAGGACTAATTTAGTGGCACAAAGGTAAAAGCTATAGTAAATTTTTTTTTAAAAAAAAATGAGTATATATTTCTGAAATAAAACAGCAAGAACATATATACATGGAAAAATGGATAAAAATGCATGGAAAAAACAATGGAAGTGGGCTTCCCTGGTGGCACAGTGGTTGAGAGTCCGCCTGCCGATGCAGGGGACATGGGTTCGTGCCCCAGTCTGGGAAGATCCCACATGCCGTGGAGCGGCTGGGGCCATGAGCCATGGCCGCTGAGCCTGCACATCTGGAGCCTGTGCTCTGCAAGGGGAGAGGCCACAACAGTGAGAGGCCTGCATACCGCAAAAAAAAAAAAAAAAAAAGGAAGCAAAATTTCAATGAGATATATTTATATAGAACTAATGAGCTAAAAAATATACTAAGATAAAGAGGACAACTAATAAATATGTAACACAGATTTGTGCTGTGTACTAAACAGAAAAATAACCTATATTTCCTGTAAAATATACCTATATATTTTATTGAAATGATGCAATAGGCTGTCATTAGATTTTTTAAATAAGAACGTTACACATAACCTTTTTAGATTGAAAACTATAAACAAACAAAATGTAATCAAATTATTTAAATATTTGGGCTTTTCAATGTACCCTTTTAATTATAATAACCTCAGGAAAGAAATCATAATATATCAACAAAACATATGTGTAAATAAGAAAATTAAAAACTGAGATTGGTTGGTTAATCCAATACACATTCATTCACCATTCTTTTGATATACTGCCAATGGTTATTTTGTTGTTATAATTTTAAGTATGGAGCAGTAATTGAGGTCCCCCTCACATCACCTCTCTTATCTAAATCTTATCCATGGTACAACTTCTACAACTTCCTGTCTCATTTTTTTTAAAACTGGAGCAATAATTTATATATCCTTGTGAATTAGTCTGAACATGAAAACTTTTTAAATTGTTATGATTTGTTCTCCAGTCTTTAAAGGTTGTCTTAAGTGCACTTAATTATATAGCAGTTATTTTTAGTATTTTTCTGGCATTAAGTCTTACCAAAACATTCAATTTAGTTTCTATAGAAACACTTCT
>NW_020173112.1:245818-311788 GCF_003031525.2 Neophocaena asiaeorientalis asiaeorientalis | reverse complement strand
GGCAGGCGGACTCTCAACCACTGCGCCACCAGGGAAGCCCGAAACACTTCTTTTTTATTGCACTCATGTTTCCCAACTTTGCATGATATTATTTATGTATATATAACTTCAGTAACAAATATGGGTAGTATAAATAAGTTTGGCAATAAACTCAACACACTCTGTATAAACATAATTTAACTGCCAATCTGCTCTCAACTGCTTCTATAGTACTTTTAGAGGGACCCAGAAAATCTTGATTATTTATCCCGTATCACAGGAAGTGTTTAGGATTCCATTACGTTGCTGTTCGCTCCATCCACTTAGACTGTCTCCTCACTCATATCAGTGACCTACCTTTACCAGTTAAGAATTCATTTAGCTACAAACAACAGATAACTACACTAATTGTGATTCAAGCAAGAAGAGGCTTTCTTATATAACAAGAAGTCTGTAGTTAGGCAGTCCAGGACCTTTGCAATTCAGAAAGAATGTCATCAAGGGCCCAGTCTCTCTATTTCATGTTTTACCACCCTCAACATGTATTTTTTTGTCCTTGTGTTTTCAATGTAATTAATGCACCTACAAAGAGGAAGAAAGGTGAAGGGCAAAAGGCAAAATGTCAATGAAACAGCTGAGAGACTGAATACACAAGTGGAGAATGGCCAGACCATATATAAAAATAGGACTTTGACCCCAAATCTTCAGTAACCATCCTGGAAAGCCAACTCATTATCTACAGTAACCATTCTAGGAAGTCAGTCTACTGTCTCTAGCAACCAATTTAGGAAGCCAAACAATGAGCCCTGAAACAATCCAACCCAAGTGGTCAGGACTTGGTTAATGGCTGACAACTACTCTAATTTTTGCTCCCTTTTCTAACTGGAGGAAGTTAAATATGTACCCTTAACCAATCACATAAGATGTCCCACTTCTAGTTAGCCTGCCTACTGCTTCCCCCATGCCAACAGCCTCCTATCAGAGCATACCTGAAGTCTTCCCTTTTTACCACTATAAAGCTTTCCCACTCCTGTGCTTATCTTTGAGTCTCTGCTAAATACAAGTGATGTTGCCAGACTTGCTATAGCAAGCTCTGAGTAAATAGCCTTTGCTTGTTCTCATTTGGGTGATCTTTGTTTATTTCCACATAGCCATTGATCTTGTCCCTTTCAAAATAATTCCAAAAGACATCCCTAAACTTCTTACTCATTATCTGCAAAAGAAGGAATCTGAAAAGGTGGATATTTTAGGTTTCTAGGTGTCATTAAAGTAAGGTAAAAGTGAGTTTTAAATGACTTTGAGTAGACATTCTGCAGTATCTGCCACACTACTTAACATTTAGAATCTATGTGGAACAAAGGACAATTTTACAAAGTTTCCATTCTCCTGGATTACAACCTAAAATATATATTTTTCTTGGGAAAATTCTTAATTAATTAATTAATCTGAGGTTTCTGACCAGGTTATTTTTAAATGTATAAAGATAAGAACTCTTTTAAATTATAATCATAATAACAGTATCACATATAAAAACAAATAATAAAAATTACTATCCTGTGAGTTCAAATTCCCCCACCAATTCGTATTCTATAGATTATTCATATAAGAATCGAAATAATTGTTATACTTTTAAATTTTATTTTATCTCTCTTATGTTTTTCTCCTTTAATTTATACTTTCCTCTCTTTTTTTCCCCAGGATTAATCATATTAAATATCCTTAAGGCACATTAACGATCCTGGAAAGGGCTGGCGGCACAGTGATCTGTTGATTCTCAGGGAGCAGGTAACCATCAGTTAATATGTGTTTCCATAGTCAATAAGGCCACCAAATGGCAAAAATCATTGAATATATTGTGTTGAAATAAATTTCTAGACCCAAGATGGAGCCACTCCTGCCTGGAATGCAATGTCAGCCAACCAAACTTTTGTACTCCTATAAACACTACACTTGACCGGAAAAGCAGTTGATCAGAAATGTAGTGCAGTTGACCCTTGAACAATGTGGTTTTAAACTGTGTGGGTCCACTTATATGTGGATTGTTTTTCAATAAACATGTACTACAGTACTACATGATCCCAGGTTAGTTGAATTTTCCGATGTGAAACTGTGGATATGGACAGTAAAGTTATATTTGAATTGCGCCCCTAACCCCTCCTCTGTTCAAGGGTCAACTGTATGTCCAATCAGCCAATCACAAAATGCCAAGCCAGCTCTGGGATCATACATATTTTCTTGTTCCTTCATCTTTCTAAATAAGTCAGATACAAAACCCCAGCCAATCATGCCCTTTTTTCATGTTGCCACTTCTAACACTGTTAGAAAACTCTTGCCCAAAATCCCTCAGGAAGAGTGCACCACTGCTTGTGAGGCACTACACTCCCCCAGTCTGTGAAATTTTTCCCTAGAATAAAGAACATCAAGCTTGTTACCAATTTGTTTTAGTTTTGTCATTTGACATTTTGTTGAGTCTTCATTGTTCTTAATGCTGTAAGAGTATGTGGAAATCAAAGGGGCTGCAGCAGAGGACTAGCAGCCTGCCTGCTTCTAAACAGCCAACCCAAGGGGATACATTTAAAGTGTTTCTTCCTTCCCCCTTTGTACAAAAAACTGGTTTGAATACTCCAACAACCATACCTAAACTACAATGAGCTAACGAGTTAAATAATTCATTTAAAGCATCCAAACTGCCAGAAATAGAGGCATCAGTGAGAATATATAATACATTCATAAGAAAGAAAACTTGCTGACAGAGATAGATGAAGACTGAAATAGAAAAATAATAAAGGACTCTTGAGGAGCTACAATCATAATTCCCCAAGTAAAGAATTCAGTAAACAAATAGAAGATGATGGCCAGTGCTGAGACCCCATAATTGGCATTATTATTTTAAAGTTTAAATCAACATTAATGAGGTATAATTTACTTTACAAGAAAAGACACAGATATCAAGAGTTCAATTCATTTTGGCAATTGTGTATAAACCTGTGTACTCACTACTTGAAACAGGCTACAGACTATTTCTATTTAACTTAAAACATTCAGCAGTGCTCTTTTGCAGTCAATCCTCTCAACTCTTGGTCCTAGCAACAACTGATCTATTTTCTTTCAATATAGATTAAGTTTTGCCCATTTTAAAATTTCATATAAATGGAATCATACATACAAATTGTACTGTTTTTTGTCTGGTTCCTCTTTTTGTCTGTGTACAGTTTTTGAGATTCATCCATGTTATTGAATGTATGAGTGTTTCTTTTAATTTTCAAGTGCATTCAATTGAACGGATATATGGCAATTTGTTGATTTATTCTCCTGTTGATTGATATTTTTGTTGTTGACTACTATAAATACAGCTGCTATGAACATTTTTCTACAACTTTTTTGGTGGATATGTTTCCCCATTTCTCTTGTGTAAATACCTAGGAGTGGAAATGCTGGATGGTACAGCTAGTATAGTCTTAGCTTTATAAGAAACTGTCAAACTATTTTCCAAGATGACTGTACAATTTTTTATTACTACAACATATGAGAATTCTAGTAACTCCACAACCTAACAAACACTTGATAAAATTAGTGTTACTATTTTAATCAGTCTAGTGAGTATGTAATTGATATTTTAATTTGAATTTTTCTGATGTTTAATGATTTGATTACATTTTCATGTGTTTGTTGGCCATTTGTACATCTTCTTCTATGATGCATTTAAATACTTCACCAGTTTTTTTATTGGGTGGTATGTTTTTCATTGTAAGAGTTCTTCATATAGTCTAATTTATTTGACAGATATACATATTGTGAGTATTTTCTTCCAATCCATTGCTTTTGTTTTCATTTTAACAGTGTCTAATGAAGAACAAAACTTGTTATTTTATACGAAGTACAGTTTATAAATTTTTACTTTTAATTAATCTTTTACTTTTTGTGTCCCATCTAGGAAATCATTGCCTATGCCAAGATCATGAAAACTTCTTTTATTTTCATATTGTTTATGGGAGACTTATGGGGAGACGCAGATCTCAGCAGCATCTTCAGCTACTCAGACATCTGTTGTTCATTTATTTGTATGTTAATGGTTTATCTTCCTATCTCATTCAAATTCTTTATATTTTGAGGGAGTTTTGAAAAAAACATTGATTCTCTTGTGTTTTCCATACATAATATAAAATCACTACATATAGAGATAGTTTAAATTCTTCCTTTCTAATTCTTAAGCTTCCAGTTGTTTCCTGTTATCAAATTGCATTTCCTTATGCCTCAAACACAATGATAAATAGTATTGGAAATAATGAGATTTTTTACCTTGTTTATATCCAACAGTGGAAATGACTCTGGTGTTTTCCATTAACTAAGACACTTGTTTGAGAAAGAAAATATATATTTATATTACCACATTAAAAAAAAAGTGTGCACTGATTTTTTTATTAAAGGTTTTCATCAGTAATCAGTGTTAGAACTTAGGAGTTCTGTTTCCAGGGACAATTGAGAAAAAAAAAAGGCTTTATCTTTCCAATTTATACAATAAAAATATGCAGTAAATAAATTAAACAATGCTGTACAGACATTGGGCAATAAGCAGTGCAGGACAGTGATCACTGGGAGAAGGCAAACAAATGAGATTAGCCTTATCATTGACCCAGTTTCCAGGCTGAAGCACATTGAGAGCAGTCCCATAGACAGCACACTGGTCTCCCTGAGTTGAATAGACATAGTTGAGCAATCAAGGACAGCACACCAGGTAGAAATGACAATGAAGATTACCAAGGGAACTGCACAGAAAATGGTTGCAGAAGATTCCCTTGAGTGTGCAGTTTATCACTTATTAGTGTAAAACAGGTTTCTAAATTACTAGAGAACAGAGAGAGAATTACAAGTAATTAGCAGGGAAAACAACTCCTAAAGCACACACAGGTTTGGGAATAGTTCCTGCTCCTCAAAGAAAGGAGAAACCTCTTAATGCACACATCAGATAGAGTTATCTGTAGAATATTGCATCAGCAATGATGCCAAACTAGTACTAAAGACTGTTCTGGCTTTGCATAACAAAGCTTACAAGAGAATCCTAAAATGATTAAACTATTTTCAAGTAACTTAACTTCATATCAGAACAAATCCCAAAATTATTGAAATGAATTTTAAAAAAGAGCATAAGCACTCAGCAATGAAAAATTCACAATGTTTGGCATCAGAAAACAAAATTCTCAGGCATGGAAAAAGCAGGAAAATTTGACTAGTAACTTTGAGAAACGTCAATAATAGAAATAGACTTAAAAACAGATGATAAAATTAATACTGGAGAACATGTAATAAGTATTATTGACATATTTTATATGCTTAGGAAGTTCAAGGAAAGAATAAGCACATAAAAGATACATGGAAGATGTAAAAAAACACAGAATGAACTTCTGGAAATAAAAAAAAAAATAAACTGTTGGAGATGAAAAATACACTGGTTGAGATGAAAGGCAGATTACAAATAATAAATTCTGGAGAGGGTTTGGAGAAAAGGGAACCTTTCTACACTGTTGGTGGGAAAGTATACTGGTACAGCCACTATGGAGAACAACTGCCATATGACCCAGCAAGCCCATTCCTGGGCATACACTTGAAGAAAACCATAATTCAAAAAGATATATGCACCCCAATGTTCATTGCAGCACTATTTACAATAGCCAAGGCATGGAATAACCTAAAAATGTCCATCAACAGAGGAATGGATAAAGAAGATGTGGTACATATGTACAATGGAATATTATTCAGCCATAAAAAAGAACAAAACAATGCCATTTGCAGCAACATGGGTGGACCTAGAGATAGTCATACTGAATGAAGTAGGTCAGACGCAGAAAGACAAATATATGATACCACTTATATGTGGAATCTAAAAAAAAAGGGTACAAATGAACTTATTTACAAAACAGAAGTAGAGTCATGGATGTAGAAAACAAGCTTATGGTTACCAGGGGATAAGGGGGAGAGGGATAAATTGGGAGATTGGAATTGACATATACACACTACTATTTATAAAATAGATAACAAATAAGAAGTTACTGTATAGCACGAGAAACTCTACTCAATCTCTGTAATGGCCTATATGGAAAAGAATCTTTAAAAAAAAAAGAATAGCTATATGTATATGCATAACTGATTCACTTTGCTGTACACCTGAAACTAACACAACATTGTAAATCAACTATACTCCAATAAAAATTTTTAAAAAGGAAAGCAATCATAATAAGAAAGCATAAGAAAATAATGTAAATTACTATTTACAGTAAAAAATAAAATGTGGAGCAGAAAAAAAAATAAAATTAGGCAATGTGAGCTCTTCACAGATATAATGTTAAGAAATTTGTTATGTTTTTTTTGTAGAAAAAAGCTGCATATAAACTATGTTTACTATTCTTGAAAGAACTGTCTCTTCTAGGGGACTTATTTTCCTATGAAAATTGAATTGAAGATAACTAATGAATAATTGTTAACTAAATCAAATTTAGGACTTTGCATTTTACTAATAAATTAGGTCATTATTAGGTTTTTATGAGGATTTTTCTATTCTTATTTCTCTGTGTTATAATTTTTGGCAATTATAAATAGCATAGAATATAGAATGTAAACTTTAGGAAGTATCCTAGATAATTTAATCCAATAAAAATTTGGAAAAATCCAAAAAAAAAAAAGGAGAATAGACAATGCAAAAGAAGAGATTAGTGAATTTGAAAGTGTTACAGTGGGCAGGTTGCTAGGTATGAGCAGAGAAATGGGGGCAGGGACCAGGTGGCAGGAAATCATGCATCTTGTAAACACTGGGGGTCCAAGGGCAGACAAAGAAAATCAGGAACCTTCAGACTGACAGGAAATGACACGTTTTGGGTGATGTGTCCTGGAGGCAGACAAAAGAAGGTGGGAATCTCCTTCATCCAAATGTAAACTGTTGCTCATTATGCTCTCATTACAACAAAATGATCCTTGAAGCTAAGAAGTACCCATCATCCACCGACACCATGACATTTCTGATCTAAGGTAAATAAGGACAAAAGTCCTTCCCTCGGGAAGATGGAGCTGGGATGAAAATCAGGGAATATGACCCCCAAACTCCTCCTTCCCTAGTGAATATTCCACACCATGTGGTTGGAACTCATGGTGGTAGGACAAAGTCTGGGCTGCCATTGTTCAATGCCCATCTCCTGGTGTTTGGCTGGCCCCCTCCAGGGTCCACCCTGACCCCACCCCCACCCCACCCTGTTGGGGTGGGACAGGCCACTCATGCTGGGTGGGTTGTGCACATGGCCGTGCGCTGGGGATACATGCCTAGGCAATGACTTGCATTTGCTGTGCTTGCTTCCTCCAGGGTCATGGGATTGAGAGTGTCCTTCCAGAGTCACAGGGCCCTCTGTCTCCCAAATGCAGATGTGGTGCCTCCGCCTCAGGCTCCATATCTGCCCCTGCACCCATCCCCACTTCCCCCTGCCTGGAGCACATGTAGGAAGGGGTGAGGGGGAGGATGGCACCAAGGACCTGGGGGGTGCCACCCACAAAAAGGAAAGGAAGAAAGAGGGTTTTTTCACAAACCATCTCCTTTAATGGCCATGCCTATGTTCCAAAACTTACCACCTTTTTAGAGAAAAAAAAGACTGGGACATAAATAGGTCCTGGAACCATGAGGATGTCCATTGCAGGGGAACATATCACAGAACACAGGAATTAATCTATAGAATCTATAGAGAAGCCTACAGGAAGGTCACTCATCCTGGGTACTGCAGATGCCAGGATAGGACACAGGTCCCAGGATGCTAGAGCCATCAGGACTGCCACATGGGGGAGTCGCTAACTCCTATTATGGATAAGGTCAGCAGGACTAGGTGGACGGGGACACCTAGAACCAGTTCCATCTTAGAGAGCCACCAAGGGACCTCCTAATGCTAATGATCCTCTCTGTTACCAGAGCATCCTCTCCCTGAAGGAACGATGGGAAACACCTCCTCCATCCCCAAGGACTCACACCTCAGGTGTATTTTGATTCACTGGGACAAGTTTTCTCTAGATTCTTTAAAATGAAAAGAAGCTCATTTGTTTTGTAATGAAGTCTGGCCCCAATATAAACTTGAGGACAATGAGGCCTGGTCAGAAAATGGGAGCCTCAACTATAATACCATCCTA
Source organism: Neophocaena asiaeorientalis asiaeorientalis (assembly GCF_003031525.2). Lineage (NCBI taxonomy): Eukaryota > Metazoa > Chordata > Mammalia > Artiodactyla > Phocoenidae > Neophocaena > Neophocaena asiaeorientalis. Next base: position 303,652 of record NW_020173112.1, on the reverse strand, counting down.
CAGTTAGACATCTTTTGCAAAAGGCAAGGGAAATGGACAGAAGTTCCTTATGTTCAAGCTTCTATGGCCTTAAGAGAGAACCTAAGAGCTATGGAAGTCCTATGTTAGGAAACCTTGCCAGCTGGGATCCATTAAGGCTACACAGAAGCCCTCTCTAGTGGCACCCCTGAAGCAACAGGAGCCCCAGACAGAAGATCCAAGCCGTAACACTCTTTCACCATCTTCAGCTTCCCCCCAACCCTATAAGGCTCTTTACCCTTCAGTACCAGAAATGCAGCCAGAACCTCTTTGCCCCCTTCAGAGAGTAGTAAGCAGGCCTCAAAGAATTACCTGAGTCCACATCCCTTTTTCTTTGTCTGACCTTAACCAGTGTTGCACCCTCTTAGGCAGATTCTTGGAGGACCTAGCCAGTTCATCGAAGAATTCGAGGCATTGACCCTCTCTTTTGACCTTACCTGGAAGGATATAAATATTATCCTTTCCCACTGCTGCACCGAGGAAAAGGCCCATATTTGGGCACAAGCTTAAACATATACTGATGGATTACACATTACCCAACCACATCGATACCCTGTGAGCCTAATGGCAGTGTCTCTAATGGATCCCAATTGAGACTATCAACCAGGCCAGCCTGGAATCACTAGAAGTGATCACATGGTGTTTAGCCTCATTGATGGGATGAAATAATGCATAATTAAACCTGTTAGCTATGATAAGGTTAAAGAGATCACCCAAGGCCAAGATGAAAATCCAGCCCTATTTCAGACATGATTGGAAAATGCCCTCAGAAAGTATACAAATGTAGACCCAACTACTTTTGTATTTGCAACCCAATTCATTAGCCATTCAGCCCCTGATATCCTTCAAAAGCTCCAAAAGCTTGCCATGGGGCCCCAAACCCCTCTTAACCTTCTATTGACACAGCCTTCCATGTCTTTAACAATATAGACTAGGTTGAGAAGGAAAGGAAAGAACAGCATGACTTAAGGAAGGAATGATGGCAAGCCAGGCTTTTGGCAGCTGTCACGACAAGACCTAATCCACCTCCTGGTCACACCAAAAGTATTCCCAGAAGACCTCCACCAGGGAAGAGAGCCTGTTTTAGCTGTGGGGGCCCCGAACATGAGCAAGGAATTCCAGGAAACAGGTACCAGCCTACACTAAAAACGCCATGCCCACTCTGCAAGAAGATGGGTTACTGGAAGAGAGAATGCCCCCAGCTTCAAAGGGAGCAAGGAAATTCCCCCACACCTGTCACAGCAGTGTTTGATTGACTGGACCCATGACCTCCCAAGGTTCCCAAGACAGTCATCATCACACGGGAGGAACTGTGGGTGACCACTGACATGGCAGGTAAGCTTGTTCACTTTCTAGTGGACATGGGAGCTACTTACTCTGTCCTGACTTCTCATGCTGAGCTACTTGCCACTGAAACCTGCTCTGTTGTTGGGGTCAAAGGAAAACCAAAACTAAAACATTTCACCACCCCTCTAGCTTGCACCTGGGGAAAGACTCATAACTCACAAGTTTCTTGTCATGTCTGAGTGCCCCAGCCCATTATTGGGAAGAGATTTTCTCTCAGCCTTGGGGGCAACTCTTACTCTTCCTGAAAACCAAAGCCAAGGAATGTTTTTGGCTGGACTATGTGTTATACAAGACACAGACAATCCAACCCAAAATATTCCCCCAGAAATTGAAAAACTTTTACATCCACAGGTCTGGAACCAGGGATTCTCAGGGAAGGCAAAGTTTGTCACTCCTGTAAAAATAACCTTAAAGGAAACTAATAACTTCCCTTTCAGGCGCCAATACCCCATAAAATCAGAGGCTCGATGAGGCCTCCAACCCATAAACTCAAAATTCATTAAATATGGGCTTTTGGTGCCATGCCAATCTTCCTGTAATACTCCAATCCTACCTGTCCTCAAACCAAATGGGGAATGTAGAATGGTCCAAGAGCTCCTGGCTGGCTCGCCAAGATGTTCCAGGTGAATCTAAGGTTCTTGCCTCAACGTGGAAAGAATTTGGAGACGAGACAAGGAGGTTAAGAAAGTAAAGTGAGAACTCATTCAAGCAAGAATACGCTCTCAGAGGCAGAGCAGGGGGACAGGTGAGTAGTTGCCGCCTTGGGTTTCTTTGGCAAGCCAGTTATGGGGGGCATACAAATGAAGGGGTGGAATATTCACTGGGGAAGGAGGAGTTTGTTGTACTCCCTGATTTTCATCCTAGCTCCATCTTCCCAAGGGGAGGAGGAATTTTTGCCTTTATTTAGCTTAGATCAGAAGTGTCATGGTGTCGGTGAACGATGGGTACTTCTTAGCCGCAAGGCTCATTTTATTGTAATGAGAGCATAATGAGCAACAGGTTACATTTGGATGCAGGAGATTCCCACCTTTCCCCCACCTTCTTTTGTCTGCCTCCAGAACGCTTATCACCCAAAATGTGTCATTTCCTGTCAGTCTGGAGGTTCCTGATTTTCTTTGTCTGCCCATGGACCTCCATTGTTTACAAGATGCATGATTTTCTTCTACCTGCTCCCTGCCCCCATTTCTTTGCTCATATCTAGCTACCTGCCTGCTGTAGCAAAGGCACATCAATAAAGCTACCTAAAATGAACACAGAGGGAAAAAAATTGTGTAATTTAAATTTCAGCAGGGAAGAAGAAAAAACATCTTTGGAGAAATAATCATGAAAATTTTCCCAAATTTGATAAAAATTTTGAAGCAGGGTTTCTCAACAGCAGTGCTGTTGAAGTTTTGTGTAAGATAATTCTTTGGTATGGGAGACTATTCTTTTCATTTTAGGGTGTTTGGCATCATCCTAGTAGATATCAGTAGCACCCCCACTTATTTAACAATGAAAAATATCTGCAGACATTGCCAAATTAACCCTGTGGGATAAAGTTTTCCCTGGTTCAGATATCCAGAATATATAAAGAACTCCTGCAACTCAATATCACAAACACACACACACACACACACACACACACACACACAATCTGATTAAAATATGGGAAAATGGCTTGAATAGACATTTATCCAAAGAAGATATGAAGATATGCAAAAGACTAATAAGCACATGAAAATATTCTCAACATCTTTAATCATTAGGAAAATGCAAATCAAAACTTCTAAGAGCTACCACTTCACACTCATGAGGAAGACTAGTAATCAAAAAATAGAAAATAACACGTGCTGGAATGGATATGGAGAAATTGGAACACTTGTGATTGCAGAACAATAAAATTCACCCAATCTACACAACAGAGGGAAAAAATACATTGAAAAAATGGACAAATCCTCAGGAATCTGTGAGAAAAAAAAAACAAAAGATAAAAACTTCTCAGTAGAATTCTAGGAAGGGAGAGACAGAGTGAAGGTGAGCAAGTATTTGAAGGAATAATGGCTGAAAACTTCTGAAGTTTGGCAAAAGATAAAAACCTACTACCCCAAAAAGTCAAATACACCCCAAGCAGGATGATCCCAAAGAAATCCATGCCAGGACACATCACCATTGATCGTTTGAAAACAGAAGACAGGATAACTCCCTAATGTAGCCAGAGAATAACATATAGGGGAAGAACAAATCAAATGAAAGCATATTATTTATCTTAAGCAATGGAGACCAGAAGGAAGTGGCACAATATTTTTCAAGTGCTGTAAGGAAAGAACTGTCATTCATGAATTCTATAGCTGGTCAAATTTTCTGTTAGGAAAGAAGGGGGTATTAAAACATTTTTAGATAAAAGAGCACTAAAAGAATTTGTCATTAGCAGAACTACCATATGAGGGAAAAAACAGAGCTCGAGGGATCAGACTCCCTGACTTCAGACTATACTACAAAGCTACAGTAATCAAGGCAATATGGTACTGTCACAAAAACAGAAATATAGATCAATGGAACAGGATAGAAAGCCCAGATATAAACCCATGCACCCATGGTCAACTAATCTATGACAAAGGAGGCAAGGATATACAATGGAGAAAAGACAGTCTCTTCAATAAGTGGTGCTGGGAAAACTGGACAGCTACATGTAAAAGAATGAAATTAGAATACTCCCTAATACCATACACAAAAATAAACTCAAAAAAAAATGAACTACCATAATCCAGGGAAATAATGTATAAAATGAACTCAAAGCAAGAAGAATGCACAAAATTATATGCATAATATACATAATAAAATAGTACATAAAATAAATATGTGTGGATGTCCATGAAATTGAAAACAGAAAAACAATTTTAAAAAATTGTAATGTATAATTTGAAAAGATCAATAAAATTAGCAAACTTCTAGTGAGGTTGACAAAGAAAAAAAGAGAGAAGATCAAAATTATTAATATCACAAATGAAACAAAGAGTATCACTACAGACTCTGCAAACATCTTAAGACTAACAAAGGAATAGTATAAAGAATGATACACACAGAAGTTTGACAACTTAGATTAAATGTACCAGTTCCTCAGAAGGCACAAACTACCACTACTCATCTAGTATGAAATAGATATCCTATAACTATTAAAGTAATTTAATTCATAATTAAACAGTCTCCCAAAAAGAAATCTGCAGGCCCAAATGACTTCTCTGGTGAGTTCTACCAAACATTTAATGAAGAGTTAATATAAACTCTACTGAGTATTTTCTACCTCTATCTCTCATGAATAAAAGCAAAAATTGTTAATAAAATAATAACAAATTGAATTCAACAATATATAAAAATAATTATAAAATATGAAGAAAAGGAATATTCCAGGGATAAAGGCTGGTTCAGTATTTGAAAATCAATCAATGTCATCTACCATGCTAATAACTTAGGGGAAAAGTACATAATCCTATCAATTGATGCAAAAGAAATAATTGACAAAAATCTAAATCCCACTCATGATAAAAAACTTTTAAGAAGTTGGAATCGCTAGAAAACTGCCTCTATATGATAAACAGCAGCTACAAAAATCCTACAACTAACATCATTAAAAAAATATATTTGAAAAATCCAGCACCTGTTCATGATAACGGCTTTCAGAAAAATAGTAATAGAGGGATCTTGATAAAGGACTCCTACAAAGAACATACAACTAACTTTATACTTCATGGTTAAATACTATATACTTTCCCCTTAAAATCAGGAACAAGGAAAGGATGCCCACCTTCACCACTCTTACTCAACATAGTACTGAATGTTCCAGCAGGTGCAGTTGGCAAGGAAATGAAATAAAAATTGTACAGTTTGGAAGGAAAGAAATAAAACTGTCAGTATTTCCTGATGACATGATAGTATTCACAGAAAATCCCAAGCAATCTACTAAAACCACCTAAAACTTATTCATCAGTTTAGCAAGGTTGCAAAATACGAAATTTAAAATAAATTGCATTTCTGTATACTAACAATGAACATTTGGAAACTAACATTAAAGTCAAAATATTACTTTTAATCATTCCAAAGAAAATTTGATGCTTAAGTATATACTGCAAAAAAAATACACAGATTTTGAAATTAAGAAAAATGACTTTAATGAAATAAGTCAAAGAAGGATTAAATAAATGGAAAGACATACCATGCCCATAAATTGGAAAACTCAACATGGTCACAAAGTCAATTGTCCCCAAATGGGTCTGCAGGTTTAATGCAATTCTTATCAAGATCAGAGAACAGATTTTTGAAGATGTAAACAAACTTAATCTAAAATATATAGAGAAAGGCACAGGACCAAGAATAGCTAAAATAATTTTGAAAAGAAAAAAGAAGTGGGAGATATTATCCACTCTATATTAAGGCCTATTATGTAGTTATAGTGATCAAGTGCAGGATTGGTATGGAGGAATAGACAAAAGATTAATGGAACAGAAAAGTAACTCAGAAATAGATCCATTCAAATATGCCCAGGATGAGGGGAAGATGGCAGAAGAGGAAGACGCGGAGATCACCTTCCTCCCCACAGATACACCAGAAATACATCTACACGTGGAACAACTCCTACAGAACACCTACTGAACACTGGCAGAAGACCTCAGACCTCCCAAAAGGCAAGAAACCCCCCACGTACCTGGGTAGGGCAAAAGAAAACAGAATAAGCAGAGACAAAAGGATAGGGATGGGACCTGCACCAGTGGGAGGGAACTGTGAAGGAGGAAAGGTTTCCACACACTAGGAAGCCCCTTTATGGGCAGAGACTGCAGGTGGCGAAGGGGGAAAGCTTTGGAGCCGTTGATGAGAGCACAGCAACAGGGGTGCAGAGGGAAAAGCGGAGAGATTCCCGCACAGAGGATCAGTGCTGACCGGCACTCACCAGCCCGAGTGGCTTTTTTGCTCACCCGCTGGGGTGGGTGGGGCTGGGAGCTGAGGCTCGGGCTTCGGTTGGAGTGCAGGGAGAAGACTGGGGCTGGTGGCGTGAACACAGCCTGCAGGGGGTGAGTTCACCACGGCTAGCCAGGAGGGAGTCTGGGTAAAAGTCTGGACCTGCCGAAGAGGTAAGAGACATTTTCTTCCCTCTTTGTTTCCTGGTGTGTGAGGAGAGGAGATTAAGAGTGCTACTTAAAGGAGCTACAGAGACGGGTGCAAGTCGTGGCTAAAAGTGCGGACCCCAGAGACGGGCATGAAACGCTAAGGATGCTGCTGCCGCCACCAAGAAGCCTGTGTGCGAGCACAGGTCATTATCCACACCCCTGTTCTGTGGAGACTGTGCAGCCCGCCACTGCCAGGGTCCCGGGATCCAGGGACAACTTCCCCGGGAGAAAACACAGCACGCCTCAGGCTGGTGCAACGTCACACCTGCCTCTGCGGTTGTAGGCTCACCCTGCACTCCATGCCCCTCCTTCCCCCTGGCCTGAGTGATCCAGAGTCCCTCGAAGCAGCTGCTCCTTTAACCCCGTCCTGTCTGAGCAAATAACAGATGCCCTCCTGTGACCTACATGCAGAGGCAGGGCCAAATCCAAAGCTGAGCCCCTGTGAGATGTGAGAACAAAGAAGAGAAAGGGAAATCTCTCCCAGCAGCCTCAGAAGCAGTGGATTAAAGCTCCACAATCAACATGATGTACCCTGCATCTGTGGAATACATGAATAGACAACGAATCATCCCAAATTCAGGAGGTGGACTTTGAAAGCAAGATTTATGATTTTTTCCCCTTTTCCTCTTTTTGTGAGTGTGTATGCTTCTGTGTGAGATTTTGTCTGTATAGCTTTGCTTCCACCATTTGCCCTAGGGTTGTGTCTATCATTTTTTTTCTCTTTTTTTTCTAATTTTTCTTTATTATTTTTTATTTTAACAACTTTATTATATTTTACCACACTTTATTTTATTATACTTTATCTTCTTTATTTCTTTTTTCCTTCCTTGCATCTGTCCTTTCTTCCTTTCTCCCTCCCTCCCTCCTTTCATTCTTTTGTTAATTTTCTTTCTTTGTTTCTTTCCTTCTACTTCTACTAATTCTTTGTTTCTACTTTTTCTCCCTTTTATTCTGAGCCGTGTGGATGAAAAGCTCTTGGTGCTACAGCCAGGAGTCAGTGCTCTGCCTCTGAAGTGGGAGAGCCAACATCAGGACACTGGTCCACAAGAGACCTCCCAGCTCCAAGTAATATCAAACGGAGAAAATCTCCCAGAGATCTCCATCTCAAGACCAGCACCCATCTTCACTCAACGACCAGCAAGCTACAGTGCTGGAGACCCTATGTGAAACACCTAGCAAGAAAGGAACACAACACAACCAATTAGCAGAAAGCCTGCCGAAAATCATAATAAGTCCACAGACACCCCAAAACTCACCACCAGACGTGGACCTGCCAACCAGAAAGACAAGATCCAGCCTCATCCACGAGAACACAGACATTAGTCCCCTCCACCAGGAAGCCTACACAACCCACTGAACCAACCTTAGACACTGGGGACAGACAGCAAAAACAATGGGAACTTCGAACCTGCAGCCTACAAAAAGGAGACCCCAAACACAGTAAGATAAGCAAATTGAGAAGACAGAAAAACACACAGCAGATGAAGGAGCAAGTTAAAAACCAACCAGACCTAACAAATGAAGAGGAAATAGGCTGTCTACCTTAAAAAGGAATTCAGAATAATGATAGTAAAGATGATCCAAAATCTTGGAAATAGGATAGACAAAATGCAAGAAACATTTAACAAGGACCTAGAAGAACTAAAGATGAAACAAACAATGATGAACAACACAGTAAATGAAATGAAAAATACTTTACATGGGATCAATAGCAGAATAACTGAGGCAGAAGAACGGATAAGTGACCTGGAAGATAAAACAATGGAATAACTGCTGCAGAGCAGATTAAAGAAAAGAGAAAGAAAAGAAGTGAGGACAATCTCAGAGACCTCTTGGACAACATTAAATGCACTAACATTCGAATTATAGGGGTCGCAGAAGAAGAAGAGAAAAAGAAAGGGACTGAGAAAATATTTGAAGAGATTATAGTTGAAAACATCCCTAATATAGGAAAGGAAATAGTTAATCAAGTTCAGTAAGCACAGAAAGTCCCATACAGGGTAAATCCAAAGAGAAATATGCCAAGACACATATTAATCAAACTGTCAAAAATTAAATACAAAGAAAACATTTTGAAAGTAGCAAGAGAAAAACAACAAATAACACAGAAGGGAATTCCCATAAGTTTGACAGCTGATCCTTCAGCAGAAACTCTGCAAGCCAGAAGGGATTGGCAGGACATATTTAAAGTGATGAAGGAGAAAAACCTGCATCCAAGATTACTCTACCCAGCAAGGACCTCATTCAGATTTGATGGAGAAATTAAAACCTTTACAGATAAGCAAAAGCTGAGAGAGTTCAGCACCACCAAACCAGCTTTACAACAAATGCTAAAGGAATTTTTCTAGGGAGTCATCCAAAAACAACAGAGTACACATTTTTCTCAAGTGCTCATGGAACATTCTCCAGGATAGATCATATCTTGGGTCACAAATCAAGCCTTGGTAAATTTAAGAAAATTAAAATTGGATCAAGTATCTTTTTGAACCACAACGCTATGAGACTAAATATCAATTACAGGAAAAGATCTGTAAAAAATACAAACACATGGAGGCTAAAGAATACACTACTTAATAACGAAGTGATCACTGAAGAAATCAAAGAGGAAATAATAAAATACCTAGAAACAATTGACAACGGAGATTGAAAAGAAATGAAGGAAATGATAGCAAAGATCAAAAAATCTAAAAGCTGGTTCTTTGAGAAGATAAACAAAATTGATAAGCCATTAGCCAGGCTCATCAAGCAAAAAATGGAGAAGACTCAAATCAACACAGTTAGAAATGAAAAAGGAGAAGTAACTACTGATATTGCAGAAATACAAAGGATCATGAGAAATTACTACAAGCAACTCTATGCCAATAAAATGGACAACCTGGAAGAAATGGACAAATTCTTAGAAATACACAACCTGCCAAGACTGAAACAGGAAGAAATACAAAATATGAACAGAGCAATCACAAGCACTGAAATTGAAACTGTGATTAAACATCTTCCAACAAACAAAAGCCCAGGACCAGATGGCTTCACAGGCAAATTCTATCAAACATTTAGTGAAGAGCTAACACCTATCCGTCTCAAACTCTTCCAAAATATAGCAGAGGGAGGAACACTCCCAAATTCCTTCTACGAGGCCACCATCACCTTGATACCAAAACCAGACAAGGATGTCACAAAGAAAGAAAACTACAGGCCAATATCACTGAAGAACATAGATGCAAAATTCCTCAACAAGATACTCGCAAACAGAATCCAAGAGTACATTAAATGGATCATACACCATGATCAAGTGGGGTTTATTCCAGGAATGCAAGGATTCTTCAATATATGCAAATCAATCAACGTGATAAAGCATATTAACAAATTGAAAGACAAAAAACATATGATCATCTCAGTAGATGCAGAGAAAGCTTTTGACAAAATTCAACACCTATTTATGATAAAAACCCTGCAGAAAGTAGGCATAGAGGGAACTTTCCTCAACATAATAAAGGCCATATATGATAAACCTGCAGCCAACATCGTCCTCTATGGTGGAAAACTGAAAGCATTTCCACACAGATCAGGAACATGACTAGGTTGCCCACTCTCACCACTCTTATTCAACATAGTTTTTGAAGTTTTAGCCACAGCAATCAGAGAAGAAAAGGAAACACAAGGAATCCATGTTGGAAAAGCAGAAGTAAAGCTGTCACTGTTTGCACATGACATGATACTATACATAGAGGATCCTAAAGGTGCTACCAGAAATCTAGTAGAGCTAATGAATGAATTTGGTAAAGTAGTAAGATACACAGTTAATGCACAGAAATCTCTTGCATTGCTATACACTAATGATGAGAAATTTGAAAGTGAAATCATGAAAACCCTCACATTTACCATTGCAACACAAAGAATAAAATATCTAGGAATAAACCTACCTAAGGAGACAAAAGACCTGTATGCAGAAAATTATAAGACACTGATGAAAGAAATTAAAGATGATTCAAATAGATGGAGAGATATACCATGTTCTTGGATTGGAAGAAACAACATTGTGAAAATAACTCTACTACCTAAAGCAATCTAGAGATTCAATGCAATCCCTATCAAACTACCACTGGCATTTTTCACAGAACTAGAACAAAAAAATTCACAATATGTATGGAAACACAAAAGATCCCGAATAGCCAAAGCAATCTTGAAAACAAAAAGCGGAGCTGGAGGAATCAGACTCCCTGACTTCAGACTATACTACAAAGCTACAGTAATCAGGACAGTATGGTACTGGCACAGAAACAGAAAGATAGAGCAACGGAACAGGATAGAAAGCCCAGAGATAAACCCACGCACATATGGTCACCTTATCTTTGATAAAGGAGGCAGGAATGTACAGTGGAGAAAGGACAGCCTCTTCAATAAGTGGTGCTGGGAAAACTGGACAGGTACATGTAAAAGTATGAGATTAGATCACTCCCTAACACCATACACAAAAATAAGCTCAAAATGGATTAAAGACCTAAATGTAAGGCCAGAAACTATCAAACTCTTAGAGGAAAACATAGGCAGAACACTCTATGACATAAATCACAGCAAGATCCTTTTTGACCCACCTCCTAGAGAAATGGAAATAAAAACAAAAATAAACAAATGGGACCTAATGAAACTTCAAAGCTTTTGCACAGCAAAGGAAACCATAAACAAGACCAAAAGACAACCCTCAGAATGGGAGAAAATATTTGCAAATGAAGCAACTGACAAAGGATTAATCTCCAAAATTTACAAGCAGCTCATGCAGCTCAATAACAAAAAAACAAACAACCCAATCCAAAAATGGGCAGAAGACCTAAATAGACATTTCTCCAAAGAAGATATACAGACTGCCAACAAACACATGAAAGAATGCTCAACATCATTAATCATTAGTGTAGTGGAATAACTGAGGACATGGAAAGGAGACGTGACCCATGAGCACCCCCCCCCAGCAAACTGTGGGCTGGTGAATAAGCCAGAACTGTAAACAGTCCTAAATGCTTTGAGCACCCCCCCCCGGCAAACCGGGGGCCTGCGAATAAGCATTGAGTGCTTTGGGCACTGATCCATGAGATGTCCTCAGTATCATCAGAATGGTGAGAACGCAAGGAAATGTCCCTGTGCTACTTCAGTATAATCAAAATAATGGTGGGAAATTTATGCTGCTTTTGCGCTCAAGGACGAAGCATGACATGTTTTCAAGAAAGCTCATTATTGCTTGTATAATCAATAGAAGCATATGTTAGTGCTTTGGCATTTCTAAAATGTTAAAAAAACAAGTCTTAAAATGTAAGCATAGATAATGCTTTAATAAAAGCTACCACAACAGGACAGACGGCGCTGTTTTGCCTGAGCGAGTGGCAGCCCTCTACTGCTGTGCTTCGACACAATTCATCTCACGTGATGAGCTTACTTTCGGCTCTGTCATAAGATAAACTACAACATTTGGCAGCCGAACAGGGACCTGAAGGTAAGTAATCACGTGATTGCGGGACCGAAGGGGAAATTGGTCCGCTCAAGAGTAAGGGAAACCTTCGGGAGCAGTAGAGTAACTGTAATGGGGAATTCCCATTCAATAGAATTTCAATACATTAGACTCCTGAAACAGTTATTACAGAGTTCAGGAGTGAAAGTAAAGCCAGAATCTTTTGATGAATTGTTTGCGCTGGAACGTAAACATTGTTACTGGTTTCAACCTACTGGTCATAACCAGTTGAATTTAAAAGTTTGGAAACAGGTTATGCAAACCTTAAGAAGAGCTCATCAGCATGGAGACCCTATATCTGTCCGTGTTTGGTCTGTTGGTAAATTAATTTCCCTTGCCCTGGAACCATTACAATCTGAGACTGAAAGTGAAAATGGGGCGCACCCTCAGCGTCCGAATTCTGCTCCCAATCATTCTGCTGCTTTTCGTACTCTGTTTCGTGAGTCGCCTATAGAGGACCTTCCTCCGCCTCCTCCTCCCCTTGTGTCTGAGACAGGAGAGGATTTTTCAGGTTCCAGTGATAAAGGGGCTTTTTCTGATGATGATAAAGATCAGGAGCAGGCTAGCAAACAAAATGAGATGCCACTTTCTCAACAGAATGAGATTTCTGATATACTTTCAAAGTTAAAAAATTTGATGGTTAAATTGGAAGAAAATAAAAACAATGCTACCACTCTTTTATATCAGGAGCCATGTCCTGCTATTCCTTCTGCTCCTCCTTTAGAATTAGCAGCTTATCCTGTTGGAGCCTCTCGTCAGTTTTGCTTCCCTCTAACACCTGAATCTAATGGACTATTGTTGGAAGAAGAGATAAATAAGGAAGAAAAGCAATATTCTGAATCACTTTTTGCTTTCCCTATTGTTAGACAAGCTATGTCTGCTAATGATCAATTTCCGAATGGATATGTAAATGTTGAGTATAACCATCATGATGTAAAAATTTTAAAAATGCTAAAAGAAGCCATTAATGCATATGGGATGCATTCTAATTATATTCAAGGTCTTTTGTCTAGGTATGCTTCCGAAAACATATTAATTCCTCAAGATTGGGAGGCACTTGCCAAGACTGTTCTTGACTTGGTGGAAAAAAGAAGACACCTCCATTGACCTGGGGGCAAATGAAAAAGTTTACAGGCACTGCTAAAAATCTTGTCATTTCACAGGGTAAACCCCTCACTAGCACCAATCTTTTTGTGGCCATGATGGCAGTGTTGTCTACGCAGGTAATAAGCATATCAGCCAATGAGATAAATTGTACTAACCATACTTATTGGACTTATATTCCTAACCCTCCTCTTAATATGGGGGTTACCTGGTGGGATGCCCCAATTCTTGTATATGTAAATGAGTCTGGATGGTTGCCTGGTCCTTTTGATGATAGAGGCCCTTTGAAGCCGAAAAAAGAAGGAAGGATAATAAAAAAGTACACGGTGGATGTTAATGGACCTCCTATTTTTATGGAAAAGGGAGATCATCACCTTAAAATGAATTATCAGACATGGTTAAGTGTTGTCAAAAATAAAAACAGATATCATGGGTTATATCTTTTGAGTGCTTATAGTTTTAAAAGTTCTAATTCCACTCTTAATGAGAATGTTTCCGCACCTTACTTGCCTCCATGCCAGGTGCCTCTTGTGGATCGATTATTGGATTGGGTCCATTGGACTCAATGCTGAGGAGAAATGGCTCGGGTTCTTGTTAATACTTCTTGGGGAAGCGTCATTGATTGGAGCCCTTTTGGCTCCACCCGAGGATAAAGGGGTCTAAAACATCTACACTGGCATAGAGAGGATAACACTATTTATAACAATACTATTAATGATACCATAGTATGACATGCAGGAGGGTTTTCTCCTCCTGGTCCTCATTTAAATGGATATCCTATCCAAAAGGATTTGTGGAAGCTTATGACAGCTTTGAAAAAGATTAATGCTTGGGTAGGACATATGGTTAACAAATCTGGAAATCATAGTTTGACTTTTCATTAAAATGTTACTCGATATACTTGTAGTTATCTGAAATTACCTTATATATTGTTAAAGGGACCAGCTGTATGGAATGAGGCTCAAGGTATTATAATGTGTAAAAACTGCTCTCTGTATACCTGCATTAACTCTAGTATATCTTTTAACATATATACTAAAAGTTTTTATATCTTACAAGCTCGGACAGGTCTTTGGCTTCCTGTCAATCTTTGAAGGAAATGGCAAAAATCTCTTCCTAAGACTGTTTTGCAATATTTGGTTGATACATTAAAAAAAAGTAAAAGATTTGTAGGAATGTTGATTACAGCTGTCATGGGTATTATAGCCATAACAGCTACTGCTGCAGTAGTTGGAGTTGCTTTAGAACAATCTATTCAGACCATTGATTATATAACTGATTGGCATAAAAATTCTGAAACGCTTTGGTCCTCTCAACGACAAATTGATTCGGAAATAACAGATTTACAACAAGCTGTGGTTATGTTGGGGGACCAACTTGTGAATTTACAAAGACAAATGAAGCTACGTTGTGACTGGAATCAAAGTGCCTTTTGTGTCACTTCAGTTCCATATAATCAGTCTACATTCCCCTGGACAAAAGCTAAAAAGCATTTATTACATCACAAAAATTTGACAAAAGAAATTGTAAATTTACAAGAGAAAATTCAACAAACTTTTCAGAAGAGATTGCAACGACTTAATTCACAAGAAGTATGGACTAGAATTATTCAAGAACTTAATAATCTAAATCCCATGTCTGAATTACATGCTTTATTTGGTTCTACTGCAGGATTGCTAATGCTCATTATAATAATAATCATATGTTTAATTGTAGTCCGACGACAAGCAAAAGCTACCCGCCATACAACATTGCAACAAGCTGCTGTGTTCTCCTTGATGCTGCACAAGCTACAAAACAAAAAGGGGGAAATGTAGTGGAATAACTGAGGACATGGAAAGGAGACGTGACCCATGAGCACCCCCCCCCCCAGCAAACTGGGGGCTGGCGAATAAGCCAGAACTGAAAACAGTCCGGATTGCTTTGAGCCCCCACAACAAACCGGGGGCATGTGAATAAGCCAGAACTGTAAACAGTCCTAAATGCTTTGAGCCCCCCCCGGCAAACCGGGGACCTGCACATAAGCATTGAGTGCTTTGGGCACTGATCCATGAGATGTCCTCAGTATAATCAGAATGGTGAGAACGCAAGGAAATGCCCTTGTGCTACTTCAGTATAATCAAAATAATGGTGGGAACTTTATGCTGCTTTTGCGCTCAAGGACGAAGCACGACATGTTTTCAAGAAAGCCCATTATTGCTTGTATAATCAATAGAAGCATATGTTACTGCTTTGGCATTTCTAAAATATTAAAAAAACAAGTCTTAAAATGTAAACATAGATAATGCTTTAATAAAAGCTACCACAACAGGACAGACGGCACTGTTTTGCCTGAGCGAGCGGCAGCCCTCTACTGCTGTGCTTCGACACAATTCATCTCATGTGATGAGCTTACTTTCGGCTCTGTCATAAGATAAACTACAACACATTAGAGAATGCAAATTAAAACTACAATGAGATATCATCTCACAGAATGGCCATGATCAAAAAATCTAGGAACAATAGATGCTGGAGAGGGTGTCAGAATGGCCATGATCAAAAAATCTAGGAACAATAGATGCTGGAGAGGGTGTGGAGAAAAGGGAACACCCTTGCACTGCTGGTGGGAATGTGAATTGTTACAGCCACTATGGAGAACAGTATGGAGGTTCCTTAAAAAACTACAAATAGAACTACCATATGACCCAGCAAACCTACTACTAGGATTGCTACTAGGATTCCTACTACAATCCTACTACTGAGCATACCTGAGAAAACCATAATTCAAAAAGAGTCATGTACCAAAATGTTCATTGCAGCTCTATTTACAATAACCTGGAGATGGAAACAACCTAAGTGTCCATCATCGGATGAATGGATAAAGAAGATGTGGCACATGTATACAATGGAATATTACTCAACCATAAAAAGAAACGAAATTGAGCTATTTGTAATGAGGTGGATAGACCTAGAGTCTGTCATACAGAGTGAAGTCAGAAAGAGAAAGACAAATACCATATGGTAACATATATATATGGAATTTAAGAAAAAAAAATGTCATGAAGAACCTAGGGGTAAGACAGGAATAAAGACACAGACCTACTAGAGAATGGACTTGAGGATATGGTGAGGTGGAAGGGTAAGCTGTGACAAAGCCAGAGAGAGGCATGGACATATATACACTACCAAACGTAAGGTAGATAGCTAGTGGGAAGCAGATGCATAGCACAGGGAGATCAGTTCAGTGCTTTGTGACCGCCTCGAGCAGTGGGATACGGATTGTGGGAGGGAGGGAGATGCAAGAGGGAAGAGATATGGGAACATATGTATATGTATAACTGATTCACTTTGTTATAAAGCAGAAACTAACTCACCATTGTAAAGCAATTATACTCCAAAACAGATGTAAAAAAAAAAAATGACATTTGACAAGAATGAAAGAATGCAAAAATGATTCAGTGAGGAAAAATTACCTTTTCTACAAATGGTCATGGAGTAATTAAAAAGTTCAAAATGGATTACAGACTTAGGTGGAGAAAGGAAAAGTATAAAATTTTTAAAAGGTCATGGGAGAAAATCTTCATGATTCAGAGCTAGGCAAAAAGGTTTTAGACTTGATCCCAAAAGCATGGTCCATAAAAAGATAAGTTGATTAATTGGACTTCAAATTTTTCTTTAAACCTATATTTAAACTTATTTTATTAAAAATATTTTTCCTTTGTGAAAGATGATGTGAAGAGGATAAAAAGACAAGTCACAAGTTAGGGGAAAACATTTGCAATCTATATATCCTACAAAGGACTTGTGCCTAGAGTACATAAAGAATTCTTAATACTAAACATTTATAAGAACTGTATTAAAAATAAGTGAAATACATGAACAGACATTTCACTAAAAAGCATATGTAGATGTAAAATAAGCACATTAAAATATGTTCCACAACATTAACCATCAGGAAAATGCAAATCAAAGACTACAATAAAATATCACTACACATTTATTAGAATAGCTAAAATAAAAAATTGTGACAACACCAAAATCTGACACATCCATATCCAGAGAAACTGGAGCATACATATATTGTTAATATGAAATGACAGACCCATCTAGGAAAAAATTGGCCGTTTCTAATATAACTAAACATGCACTTACCATATGATCCAGAAATTCACTCTTGGGCATTTATCCAAAGAAATGACAACTCATGTTCACACAAAAGCCTGTACATAAATGTTCATAACAGCTTTATTTGTAAGAGCCAAATTTTTCAGAACTCATTCAACTGGTGAATGGTTAAACAAGATGTGGTGCATGCATAACATGGAATACTACCTCAGCAATTAAATTATTGATACATACAAATAACTACTCAGCAATTTAAAAAAGTAAACATACTAATTCAACCTTGTTGAATTGCCATGGAGTTACGTGGAGTGAAAAAATCAATCCCAAAAGGTTACATACCATATTGCTTCATTTATATACATTTTTTAATAACAAATTTTAGAAATGCAGGACAAATGGAGGTTTCTAGGGGCTAGGGACAGGAGGGAGGAGAGAAGAGGTGGGTGCAGTTATAGAAGGGCAATATCAGGGATTCTTTTTGACTGAAATGTTCAGTATCTTAACTGTGGTGGTGGATTCAGAAACTTCCAGGTGTGATAAAATGTTGTAGAACTAAATACAAATATACATACAAACACATGCACACTTCACAAATGAGTACAAGTAAACCTGGTGAAATCTGAATAAGATCACTGGGTTTTATTAATGTCAGTATCTTGGTTGTGATATTGTTGTATAATTTTGCAAATGTTACTACTGGGAAAACCAGGTCAAAGATAACACAGTGGATTTCTCTATTGTATATTATAACTGCATGTGAATCTATAATTATCTCAATAAAAATTTATTTTCCTTCTTCTTTGAAGAAAATAAATCTCAATTTCTAGTTTTAGTGTTAATGGTGGAAGGTTAAAAAAAAGAATTATATGGAAAAAAAACCATCTAGGGAAATATTGAAAAAGTCATCCTCCTTTATGTATGTAAAGCAATTAGCATCGTGTCCTCTTGCAACACAGAGTGAGTACTCAATAAATGTTACCTACTATGCACAGTGACACAGTGACCCTACCTCAGTAAGGGAAGGATTATTCCTGAAAGTCTAATTTGAAACTCTGAACATTTTTTTCATAGAAACTTTGTTAAACATAATATAATGTTTTGTGCTACAATCTGTTTAGAACAATACTTAAGGGACCTTAGAAGTTAAATAAGATTTTACGGAAGTGCTGTAGATATCTATCTGCCATATTAAATATTCCCTAGAAGAAAAATAATTTCCAAACAAATTAAATGCAAATGAATTTTACACCCTTCTCACAAATTGTAAATTATTATTATATTTATGGGTATTTTAAAATATTTTATTGGAGTGCAAATATAATTTTCATATTCAAATATATATATAAACTTTATTTCAAGAATTATTTGTACCAGTCATTATTTACATTGCCAAGAAAAATCTGATCTATCTTTAAAGAATGCACGAATTATTTTTACAAATATATTATAATTTTTAACTGATTTTCTTTCCATGTATTTCTATTCTATATTTGTTTTCATTAATTGTGCTCCTTCCCTTTTTTCAGCTCCTTCAAATCAAGACTCTGATGTCTATGAATAAAGTGTCTAGATGTGAAGAGAGAAATTATTTCATAAAAAACTATTGAATATTAGGAAAATCTGAAAAAAATAATTGAGATGAATGTGCAGACACCAAAATAATTAATGGGAATATTGTGATGAAAATCCAAATTAAAGTTAGAATAAGAAATACCTTAAAATTCTGCTTGTGATTATTTCACTTTGGGGAATGTGTAAAGGAGAACAAAATCAAGTTGTTATTTTTTTTAATGACCTGCAAGTATCATAACAAAACAAAACAAACACCATATACTAGTCATTGCTTATATGGCCTAAAGAATATTTTAGTTACTATTACTAAACTTTATCTCATTAAGCAATATAAAAGAGTTGAATCGCTAACAATTGGGCATCTACTTCTAATTAGGGCAATTTAAATTTAAGTAATCCAGTTAAAACGTGGCCCTTGATTCTCATATAAGAGCATTGTGAGTTATGCATCAAATAGAAGCAGGCCCTACTTCTAGCAGAAGGAATGGAGGGAGAGAGGGTAGGTAGCCTAAAAACACTCACAATTTTAAGACTCATATCCTACTAGTATGCCAGATTCCTTGAGACCTAACTGGCATGCATGCTTGTTTTGAAGATCCTATTTAGATGAGTTAGGAATGACTGTTTACTTCTCCCCTTAATACTTCTAAATAACTGTAACACCAACTAGAATGGTTAGTCAACATAATATATAATCTCGCTTAGGGCAGGGATGATTCATATGCATACCTTTGTTTTAATTGAGTAGATAAATTGTCTTTGACTAAAATGTAACAAGTTTAGTATATCTACTAAGATAAGCATACTAACATAATGTTAATTTGAAAAAAACAGGAAACACAAGTACAGATGGATCAGAGACTTCAAAAGGAATTTGAAATTTACAGTTTTCCTGATATTGTGCCATTAACATACATTGGGTAGAATTATTTTTATCATAGCAACTGATTTAAATTTTGACACTACCAGAAACTACCAGTTTAATGTATTAAACTAGGTTGATTCTTTATATATTCTTTTTTTTTTCTCAAGGTAGACTTTGTTTTTGTGTGACAATTAAAGACTTATTAATTCATTTACAGATTTTCCCTTTCAATCTCCCTTATTCATACCAAACCCATCCCTCACCCAGGAAAATCCCTGTGTTTGCCTATAATGTTAATATTTGGGACACTTTGTGCAAATAGGATAATGGGTGAAGAAAACACATGAGTGAAGTCCAGAAGTACTATAATGGCCTGTAAAATAATATATTGAGGTACAATTGACAGGAAGAGGAGTAGATTAAAATTTTTAAATTTATAGTAATTCTTGGGAAAGTTGAGGTAGTAGTGGATATAGAGGAGTTTGTAAAATAGAATTGTGAAGAGTTAGACACTGAGATGAGAGAGGAATAATTTTAGTACATTTAGATGTGTGTCATGCACATGCATTCCTCTGAAATTATTCAATGATGATTTAAATTGTTTTCCAGGACTTTGTAGTCATTGACTTTGGGTTTCCATCTACATCACATCACATGATAGGGTTGACCACAAAGACTCACACAGATTTGGATTATGCATATTTTAATTTATGCTATTTTTAAAATATTTTTAAAGTAAGGAAGTCATACCTGCTCATTCTACTAAGTGAAAATAATACAGAAATGTAGAAAGTCAAAGTTGAAGGAAATATGTATTCTTGTACAATTCTGATAGGAGTGTAAAATGTTAAAACTATGTTAGCCTCTTAACATGATGAAAATCATTACATAAATTGTACTATATAATACTGAAAATGATTAAATGATGGTTTGACATGGATAAATCTACAAAGTATGACAACCAAAAAATGTTGCAGAAAAGAATGCTTTGTATGATAACAAAGGTGGTAGGCAGCCACTGGGATCACCTCTAATGATTCCCACCTCCTGATATTTATGTCCTTGTGTAATCCTTTCCACATGAGTGTGGGCTGAAATTAATAACTTGCTTCTAATGAATAGGAAAGACTCTAGCTTTGGTCTTGGCTGCACTCTCTTGCTCTCTTACTTGGGAACTCCAGTGGAAGTCAGCTTCCATGTTGTGAGCTACCCTATTTGGAAGTCCATGGATCAAGAAACATAGGGAGGGTATGATGGTTAATTTTATGTGCTAACATGAGGGGACTAAGAGAAGCCCAGATAGCTGGTAAAATATTATTTCTGGGTGTATCTGTGATTGTGTTTCTGGAAGAGATTAGCATTTGAATCAGCAGACTGAGTAAAGAAGAGTGCCCTCACCAATGTGGGTGGGTATCACCTAATCCATTGAGGGCTTGAATAAAACAAAAAAGTGGAAGAAGGGACAATTTGTTTTCCTTGCTTGAGCTAAGACATTCATCTTCTCCTGCCCTCAGACTTATGCACTCTTGGTTCTCAAGCATTTGAACTCAGCCTGGGACTTACAATATTGGCTTCCCTGGTTTTCACACCTTCATACATGGACTGAATTACAGCACTCACTCTCCTGTTCTCCAGCTTGCAGAGAGCAGATCATGGGACTTTGTGGTCCGTAATCATGTGAGCCAATTTCTATAATAAATGTCCTCATATTTCTATCTATCTCTATCTATCTTATAGTTTCTGTTTCTCTGAAAAACCTTGACTAATATAGGAGGCTTCTGGTCAATGACCAGTGAGGAACTGCGAACCGCAGTTCAACAACTCAAAAGGAACAGGATTCTACTAACAACCATGTGAATGAACTTGAAGGCAGATTTTCCCTCTGTTGAGCTGTTAGGTGTTTTTTTTTTTGCGGTACGCAGGCCTGTCACTGCTGTGGCCTCTCCTGTTGTGGAGCACAGGCTCTGGACATGCAGGCTCAGCGGCCATGGCTCATGGGCCTAGCCGCTCCACGGCATGTGGGATCTTCCCAGACTGGGGCATGAACCCATGTCCCCTGCATCGGCAGGTGGACTCTCAACCACTGCACCACCAGGAAATCCCCTATGACCAATATCTTGATTGCAGGCTTATGCGAGACCTTGAGACAGAGGCACCCAGTCAAGCCATGTCTAGATTCCTTATCCACAGAAACTGTGAGATAATAAATGTTTGTTCTTTTAAGTCACTAAGTTGTAGGGTAATTTGGCATACAGCTAAGATAACTAATATAATATCATTTATGTAAAATTTAAAAGCACAGTACATTACATTTTATGGACACGTGAGAAAAACATGAATAAGAATAATGACAACTTTTGGATAATACTTCTTAAAATAAGAGAAGGGAAAGGTGGTGAGTGGGGGTGGTCAATGGCAAGGCATAAGTGAGTTTCAACTGTAACTATAACATTTTGTTTACTAAAAAGTATTTTAGAAGTAAACGTAGTAAATATAGGTGGTAGGTAATTGGTGTATTATCTCATTCTCTGTTTTTTCTACTATATTTTGGAAATACTTCATAAGTTAAAAAATAACAGTGAAAACAATGTAAATATTCTAAATAATTTATGTTTATAAAAACTTATCATTCTATTATTTTCTGTAACTTGATTTTGTACTTACAAATTTAAACTGGATATCTTATAATGATATTCTGCTTTATAGTTGCAGAGTGGTCCATTATGTGGAATTATATAATTCAGACATTGAAATAGATAGGTATTTTTATTGCTTCCAATATTTTATTAAAATATTGTCTCTGAATATTATTTGCATTTGTACAAATGCTTGCTCAGAAAAAAAATGGACAAATGGATTTTATAATTCAATGGTTTTGTGGAATTTACATTTTAATTAATATTTCTATGGTTCTGAATATGCTCCAAAAATTTATGCTTGTACCAACATTGTATAAATATGCTTTTGCTAGCACTAAATTTTTTTTTATATTTTAAATCTTTGAAAAAGTGAAGAGAACTTGTTTTGATTTGCATCTGTTTAATTAGTAAATTTGATGTTTCTTTTCTTATGTTTGTGAGCAATTTACAATTCTTTTGTTAATTCTTGTTGTGTTTACTTATTTTAAATGAGGTATTCATGTTTTACTGGTCTATAGATTCTCATATATTATAGACACGTCTCTTGTTTGTCACATATATTTGTAAATGTATTTCCCAATTTGCTACTTATTCTCTAAATTTGTTTATAGTGTCTTCTTTCACATAGATTAAAAAATAATTCTGCATTCAAACTTGCCTGAATTTCTTTTTAAAATTTTTAATCTTTGAATCATGTTTATGTACATATCCTCTAATATTTTCTTTTAAAACTTTAACAATTTTTAAAATTATTCTTTTGGTTTACATTTAGATCTTTCCACCATCTGGAATCTATTTCTGGAAATGGTGATGTAAGCTAAATATTTCACTGTATTCTTTTTCCAAATGGTTAATTATTCTAACATAATTTATTGAGTAATTCATCCTTTCTCTCCAATTACCTGAAATATTACCTTTTCTATATAAATTCTTATTTATGTTTTATTTTGCTTCTGGACTCTGTTCCATTTATCAATTTTTCTACTTAAGTTCAAAACTCTTGAACCTTTGAGATTTAAAATAAGTTTTGTTATATTTTAGTGAAAGTCCTAATTTTTTTTCCATAAATTGCTTAACTATTCCTACATTCTTCCCTGAAACAGATGAACAGTAGATGAAATCTCTTCCCTTATACTCTTGGGAATTAATAGAATGGGCCGACTAGGGCAGGTAGAAGCTTTAAGGGTATTTGCTTCACTCAGGTAGTGATGGGACTGCACATTATTCCTTGCAAGCCTGGAGGCTTTTCCACAAATAGTTATAAATGCCTGTAGATGGCTAACTAAACAAGAGGGCAGGTTGAGTCATTTTCCGGCAAGTGTATGTGTGTGGTTTGGTGTGAACTGCTGTATGTCTATTCCAGGAGGAGTAAAGATCAGGAGTATACAGGCCTCCTCTTGCTATGTGGCTGGGAATAAAGTTCCCCAAATGAGACACTTTTGAGAAGTCTCATTGTGCAGCTTCTGTAGCTTTCTTATTTAGAAGGGCTGCTACTAGGAGTCTAAGAGATGGGACGCTTTCTAAGGGACCCATCTCTCTAAGTGACTTCATATAACGATTCTGATTCATTCCCAGGATAAATATAGGTGTACAGAAATATTTCCACATGCTTTGCTGTCGGCTACAGGAGTAGAACATTTTATAGCTGTTGTTCACAATGCAGAGCAAACTCTGAGGCCTACAGTTAAGAGACTAAATGTATTAGGACATTCTGCAAAACAAAATTTTGTCTCTTGAGGTATTAACCTTAAACCATGCAAAACTGCAGCAGATTTGAGATTACAGTTATTTTAAATATACCCAATTCAAATTCTTAGATGGGACTGCCTTCTCATGCCAAATACTTTTGCTTTTCTTTTCCCTGTTCAGAGAATACCTCAGTATGGCGGGTGTTCTCCCAGTTTTATATGTAAATAAAGACAGATGGAAAAATATATGTAGATATAGAAATAAACACCTAGGGTCAACTCTGTAAGCTTTTGTTACCTAAAACTTCAGAACTAGGTTTAAATGGTTCAAAAGATTTATTTGCGTAGCATTTGTTATTGTCTACTAAACAGCCTTGAAAATAATGAGAGTAGTGAGTGGTGAATGCTTGCTTGCGCCTTAAGCCATAGTGAATAAACTACACCAAATAACCAAGCAAGAATCTCTAAATGTAGCTCCAGTGTCCTCCAGCCTGTTAGCTCCTGATTCCTTGTCCTTCCTCTATGCTTTAGGACAAATGATGCTGCCAAGAAAGGGCATTGTAACTCCTTGAGATGATTTTAAAGCAATAGCATATAAACTGTTTCTAACCTGTTTTATTATGAGAGTATTGCCAGTTCCTCAAGAATTGATCTAGCTGGAAAGAAGGGAATATCCATTTTCAAAGTTTGATTGTAAGCAATTTTTACCTCTAAATAAATAATCTCTGGAAAATCTTAGGCTTACTTAAAATAAATCTGTGAGAACTGGGGTAAGGGGAAATGGGGAATTTTGTTGCTCAATAGGTGTAAAGTTATAGTTATACAAGATGAATGAGTTCTAAAGATCTGCTGTACAACATAGTGTCTATAGTTAACAATATGTTATTGTGCACTTAAATTTTTGTTAAGACAGTAGATCTTATATTGTTATTACTGCAACAACAAATATAAATCTACAAAATTGTAAATTCTATAAAAATTCGTATGGTCTTTCCTAGATGTATGATGAGTATATGGCAATGCAAGGATTGAATCTAGATTATAAGGATATGATAAATAAAGTTGTATGTCTTCGTTGACTATTTTTCATGATCTTTTGAATATTATCATTAGTATAATACTTTGCATTTTTTCAGAGAAAAGGATTAAATATATTTGCTTTAATTAATTTTTTTCATATTTTTGGAAAAAAATCAAGTAAGGCAACTTATGTAGCAACCAGAATAAATAAATGAAAGACAGAAGTCTAGGGTATGAAATTCAAATATGGCAATATCTAACAAAATGTGAAGAGCTACTTAAGAAACAATTTTGCTTTGGACAAAATTCATCTTTGTCAATAGTTTTGTTTTTTCATATAAGCAAAAATTTTATTTTAATTTTCCTTTTCAAATCTAGTTCTACAAAAGGTCGGGCAGAATGTAGAAGGAATAACCAACTTATATGTTCATTTATTTCTACTAATGCATCAATGCACAAATAAAGCATATAAATATTAACTAATTGACTAAAATAAAGCTCTTTACATAATCAGTTTGAAGATGCATTGTTTCAACTATCTATTGCTAATAACAGCTTAATGATACAAAACAGCATTGATATATTATTAATTACTGTTATTATTATCATCACTTATGGTTCAGAGGTTTGATTTGGATCAGGTAGACAATTCTTTTTGTGGGCTTCCCAGGTTACAATCAGTTGATGACAGGGGCTGGAGTCATTTAGAAGGCTTCCTCACTCACATGTGTGGCAGTTGATGTTGGCTGCTGCCTGGGACCTCAGTGATGGCTGTCAGCTGATGTATCTTGACAAGGATTCTCAATGTGGCTTGGGCTTCCTTATAGCCTGACAGCTGACTTCTGGTAGTTACTGTCTCATGAGGAAAACAGGTAGAAGCTCTATTGTGTTGTCAATGATATGAACTCTTATCAAGAATATAACCTATTCATGAACCTCATAGACAGTAACATTACTTACACTATATGTAATATCACTTCCATCAGGCCAGTAAGAAAGACCCACTCAAGTTCAAGAGGAGGGAATACAGTTTCTATCTCTTGATAGAGTTGTTTGTGAAAATCTGGAAGAGCATGTGGGACTGTAAATATTGTTGCAGTTGTTGGAAAATACTATCTGCTATAGGAATCTAAGGAAAGTAACATAAGAGAGTAGTTAAGTATGGTTCAGTCTCTGACAATAACCACAAGTATGAGCTTAGGTAGGTAAATTGTTCTACCTTTCTAAGGCATGGTTTCCTCATCTACAAAGTGGGGATAACAACTTCTAATTTTTAGGGCTAATGTGAGCGTTAAATGAGATAATGCATTTAAAGTGCTCGGCACATTGTGGATGCTTAATAAATATTACCTACTACTACTATTATTATTATTCATTATTATTGCTATTGTATGAAATGGAGCCACTCTGTCCAATAGCATTTTCTTTATTAATAGAAATGTTCTGTATTTTCATTGTTCAGTATGGTAGCCTTTAGCCATATATGGCTATGGAATTCTTTAAAAGTGACTAGTGCAATTTATGAACAGAATTTTAGAATTTTATTAAATTTAAAATAGTCACTGTTGGGAGATTTTCAATGGGCCTCTTGAATTTCTACATCTCTTGTGAGGGAAGTACTAACTGTCTCTTGTTCTGAACTAGCTTTTCAAGGATGTTTGTAGAGAGAAGAGCCTTGGTAGTGTCTCCCTCCAGAGAAAAGAGCAGGCATACTTAAAGCCCATTATAAAAGATTTGAGCTCCGTAAACTCAAAGTTTATCATCTATAATACATCCCATTGTGTATGCAGGTTTCAGATGGCTTTTTTTGTATCACCCTGTGGGAACTGAGGCTCAGAAAACCAGTGCAAAATATGGTACTCTTGCTACTGCTATTGCTGTGGGTAATGAACTACCCTTGTCTTGTATCCAGGAGTTTCAGAAAGCTGAATAATATTCTATTGTATGTATATGTCACATTTTCCTTATCCATTCATCTGTTGACAGACATTTAGATTATTTCCATATCTTGGATACTGTGAATAATGCTTCAATGAACATGGGAGTGCAGATATGTCTTTCAGATCCTGATTTTAATTATTTTGGATATATATGGAGAAGTGGGATTATATTCAAGTTCACTGATTCTTTTTTCTGCTTGATCAAGTCTGTTGTTGAAACCCTCTAGTGAGTCTTGCAGTTCAGTTATTATATATTTCAGTTCCAGAATTTTTGTTCAGTTCTTTTTAGTAGTTTCTCTTTGCTGATATTGTTATTTTATTCATGTATTGCTTTCTTAATTTTGTTTAGTTGTGTATCTGTGTTCTCTTATAACTCACTGAACTTCTTTAAGATGATTATTTTGAATTCTTTGTCAGATGATTCATAGATTTCCATTTCTTTAGGGTCAATTACTAAACATTTTTGCTGTTGTTGTTCCTTTATTTTATCATGTTTCCCTGATTTTTTGTGTTCCTTGTAGCTCTGCTTTGATGTCTGTACATTTGAAGAAACTGCTGCCTCTTCCAGTCTTTACAGACTGGCTTTGACAAGGAAAGACCTTCACCAATCAGCCTGGCTAGGCATTCTGGGAGCCACTCAAACCTTTTCTATGAATGTATCTTCCTTGAACTTGTGCATGTAGATTGTGAATTAGAGTGATTTACTGGTTTCTTTCTTTCTTTCTTTTTTTTCAAGACTCTGTAATCTCCTGCTCCTCTGTCCTTCTGGTGTCTGACTGCTATACTGTAGGCTAGGACATTAGAGGCATGCTCTACTTCTCTCTCTCCTTCCTTGTGGAGGAGTCTTAAGATTGGCCCCTTTTCCCAATTTTGCAGAGCAGTGCTGGGAACAGCAAGCCACCCTTCACTCTTCCTTCTTATTAGTTGCCTCCATAAACCTAAGTTGATTCCACCAGGGTCCTTTGTGAGGGGTGACAGAAATGAGCCTCTTGGACAGCCTAGTGAAAGACCAGAATGTTGGATGCATTCTCCACTCCTCTCCTCCCTCCAAGGGGAGAAGTTTCAGGTTCTTTACTTGATTGCAATCTCACAGAGCAGTGCCAGCCACAGCAGGCTGTCTGCCCCATTTCTTTTTTCTTAACTTCCCCCTGGCATCTGAACTATGCCAGTTTTACCAGGACTACATATGAGGCAAGACAGAAACAAACTTCTCCAGCAATGCATGTAAGCACCAAGATATTTGAGGCATGTTCCATTCTATCTTTTCCCTGATTGGAGAAGTTGCAGGCCAAGGTTGTCTCTATGTGCAACTTGAGGAAAGGGCTGGCTCAAGTTAAATAAAACTACTCTTCTTTCTCATTTCAATGTAGTTGTTCTTTGTTTTGTGCTCATCTAGAGTACTGCAACTTCCTAACCAAATTTTAGACCTCTTATAAAGGTATTTTGGTCCATATGTTATTGTTAAATTGGTGTTTCTGTTGGGGAACGAGGACTAGGCCTTCCTACTTTGCCATCTTGCTGACATCATTCCCTTGTTATTTTAATTGATGACTTATAGTCCAGTTTTCCTCAAAAGTCAGAATCTATTCCAAAGGTAAGAATCAGGAACTAAAACTATTTTGAAGCTATGTATAGGTTGATGGGACTTTCTTACTGATGAGCTTAGTGAGAGCTTTCTTTTATTGGACTGAGATTTGGTCATTATGTTGGTGGATGCCCACATGTTAGAACTTGGAAATTTTCACTCTGGGATAGTTCAATTTATTTTGATTAGAAAACCTGATTGTATCTGGAAGACAGACTTTGGGAGGTAACACTTCTTTTTTAGGAGAGGGAGAGCAAATGGGAAATTTACTTGTCAGTGTTCAGTCTTTCAATCAATTTCACATTTTCAGTCACATATTTTTTTCTAAAACGCTTTTATCTAGTAGAAAAGGTAACAGTAGGCACTGAAGAACTCCAGAAAGGTTGAGTACATAGAAAGAGCACACATGATGGTGTGGAACTTGTCTACCTGAAAGAGAAATAGAAGATTATGCCCACAGGTACTTCAATAACTTCTTCAATTATAGGTGTGAGCCTAGGCACTCCAAGATATTTTCTAATTTTGAATAACTTTGTAAAATTTGTGTAGGTTTGCAGAATTTGCTGTGAAAGAAAGTGTTGTTTACAAATTTGAAAGAAATAATGAAAATAGAGACAGAATCTTTACAGAAATGGGATTCTTATCATGGAAGAAATAGTATAAGCCTGTCCTGTAAATAATAGACCTTTTAAAGGATGGCAGAACTGTTTTGTGTAAATGTAGATGAGTGAATTATAATTATAACAGCACTAGCTACTATTATTTGTTGTTAAGCAATATGATTTGCATTATTCAAATAATTTAATCTCCACAGTAACCCTCTATTTTACTATAACACAAAAAGCCTAAAATTCTGATGTTATTTTTGTCTTCAATACAGTGGGATAATTTTGTAACTAAAACAGATTAAGCAATTAACTAATAACAACATAAGCTCCATTAAAATACACTTAACATATCCATTCCATAGACTGAGGGCCTGGGACAAAAACAAAAAAGACTACACATCATAAAAGTAGGTTACCTCTAATCCTAGATTCCTATAAATTAATGTAGCTCTGGTCTTTCATAAGTGTGACAGACTGAATCAAAGAATTGTTGTTAATATGTAGCATTTTCAGAAGGCCAGTTTTTAAGTAGTCATTGTAAATCACCAAGAAGTAATAAATATCACTTAATACATTGAGAGTTATTACATTGTCATGGCAATGTAATTGTCATGGCAATATTGATTGAAGTGTAACTAAAGGTATGGAATGGGATGCTTTGGAATCTGACCTCTTGAGGTTCAACCTAGCACAGTAACCTTTTAATGTCAAGATAACTGACTTTCTACTCTGCATTTGATGCAAGATTTCCAATTTATAAGACATTCTTTTCATTTTAATTCATAAAGAATGCACTGTTAAATGTTTCATGTAAGAACCTGACTGGTACCTTGTAAAAGTATAGGTTAATGTGAAGAGTGATCCCTTTTGTTACATTTTGAATAGAATATTCAAAATATTCAATTTGAGTATAATTTGTATAATTTTAGTTTCTTTGAATAATTCAGATGCATTCATTTATTCTTGATTAGTGAATCAAAATCTGAAAAAGAATATATTTTACTTTATGACATGTAGCATTAATAATTTATTACTTCACTCACAAATCTTTCTTTCGGGAAAACAGTAGGAAATATTCAGGGAAAGTAATACTCAAAATCACAGATGTACTAATGCCAGGTAGCCACAGCATGATATGAAGAGCAATCTGGATGGATCTGATAAGAGAATTTAGTGTTCTGACAAGCACAGCCATATAAATATACACCTTTTCTATGATTTTAGAATGAAATCTTTTCCCTGGATTTTATCTAGGTACCTATATATGGGTAAAATGTCTTCGAGATTATGGTTTATCCTCATATCACTCTCAGACACAATTCAATGTTACTATGCCGTCCTAATATTTTTCACAAAGTTCTACTTCTATGACTGATCAGTCACACTAAATGAAAAATAGCCAATTTGGTGCTCTTAGGTACCTTAGAAAACAACTACAGGACCTCTATAATGAACAGATTATATTGAATCCCATCATTAAGATATGGATTCTCAACAAGTCACATGTGCCGTAACCCCTTCCTAATGTGTTGCCAAATATTTTCCAAAGTGTAAATTTTATTTTTGTTACAACTGAGAATATGTATTTCATGGCAAAATCTGTCAGAAGAAATATTGAGCTGAGCAGTTGTAAGATACAACATAAGAAGGAAGAAGTATAGCAAATACCAAGCTGTTGTCAGATGAAAATCTTTTACTCCATGAAACACTAGTGAAATTTGCCTCTTGAGTGTATAAAAGTGTAAGGTCAAGTCAGTAAAAAGCTGTAATGATTTAACTAAAGTGAACACAAAAGTCAATAGAGTGATCAATGCTAATGATATTGTGTACCTTCTGAGCCAATATTATACTGTAGTAATGATTATTTTATAACTACTGTTGATTTGTGATTGTTGTGATACTTTTAATTTCTACAATTCTGTCACCCAAACTTCTAACATTTTAAATGTATTGTGAAGTTCCTGATGAAAACAGAACACGTATGTTTGTTTTCTTCTCTCCTGAGGAAATACTGCTAGGAAATTCAAGAGTCTCTAAAAAGATTCTACCTAGTCTTCAAATAAGATATTGGAAATCCAAGGTTTGAATAGCTGGAGAAGGCCCTGGATGTCAAAGGAGCAGGATATTTTAATGTATTAGAGCTTCGCTTCAAATTATACTAATCCATTCCAAATTTACAACAAAATTATTTCCTTTAAAAGCCAGTAATAAATGAATAAATTAATTTTGTATGATTATACTTTTTTCATTATGAGAAGTTTCAAACCTATGCAAAGTAAAGAGGATTTTCTAATGAAGCCACATGATCTCACCACTAAACTTAAAAACTATTCAACTATTCAAATTATTCATCAACAATTCATGTCCTAACTTGCTGAATCACTACATACAAGTCCCCTGCCCCACCCATAACTGAGATTATTTTGAAGAAAATTACATAATTATTTCATACTTAAGTATATGCCTTTGCAAATTAAGACTTTTAAAAATATAACCACAATGGAATCATCAAACTTAAAATGAATAATTCCTTAATATCATGAAATATCCACTAAGTGTTATCCGCTAAATTTTCCTCATAGTCTTACACATGTTGTGAGACATTTTTAAAGGCTTTTTTAAATTCAAAAGTTAGAACTCTCTTGAGCTTAATTTAAGGTTTGCATTTAGTACAAAAAATTATAATGTTTTTCCTTTTTCTCTTACTGTTGCTCCTGTGCACAGGAAGTTTAAATGACCTGCATGAAGTATTTGTCACAGTGGGGGGGAAAAACAATAAAGCAAAAGAAGCAACATTTCTCTGATAGTGCAGTGCTTAAGAAAGAGAGAACTGGGAGAA
Source organism: Neophocaena asiaeorientalis asiaeorientalis (assembly GCF_003031525.2). Taxonomy (NCBI): domain Eukaryota; kingdom Metazoa; phylum Chordata; class Mammalia; order Artiodactyla; family Phocoenidae; genus Neophocaena; species Neophocaena asiaeorientalis. The sequence continues at coordinate 271,688 of NW_020173112.1, read as the reverse complement.
AAATAAAAGTGCTATTTCTACAGTGTTTTTCTGGTTTTTTATGATAAAGGTACAATAGTGTCTATACCTAAATCAAGAGCCTTTTGAATAATACTTGCTGAAGAAAGTAGATTTCAATTTGTTCTTTAATTCACTAACATTATCCTCCATCCAATTCCCACATATATCAGAATATAAATCCTAGACTTCCTGTGACAGTGGTCTGTAATGAAAATGCAAGCAGTATTGAGGGCAAACTAAGAGCCAAAATATTTTGAACTGGTTCTACTCCGTCCAAGCTAGACTCAATCCTCAACTGTTATTCTAGCTACTTATATTCAATAATTTTGAACCCCCTTTTTCCCTGCCAAAGCTGAGAGGCAAGACTGTTGACTTCAGTAGAATGCACTTCAAGCACATATATCTAAAACTGGGAAATTACAGAATGTTAGAATTATAAAATTATGCACATTACAACATTAATTTCTGAACAGGTTAGTATGCTTTCAAATTTCTTCACATGAGGTATTTTTGCTACCATTGCCACACCCCACATCATGGACTTCAATATTTAGTGAGTCTACTATAATGATTACTCCATTTCAGAGCCGTATATTTCTTTGTAAAAATAATTCATTGTAAAAGGATGAGGAGAAATTTATTTTTGTTTCATTACATAATTTTTTAAATCTAATTTTTCATTCTTTATTTGACAGAATCATAACTCTACAAGATTTCCTTTTTCTGCATCTATTCACATGACACTAACACAAAAATTGATTAATTATTTAGGCATTTCCTAGAGTATTTACCTTCCAATACAAACACATAAATGAATGGGAAACCAATAGAACATGACTTGCATTTTATTTATTTCTCCAATAACAGCCATTAAAAAGTCAAAACCCTTAAAACATCTCAAGGAAAATTCAGTTTGTTCTATATGCTTTTAGTTTAGTTTTTTTTTAACATCATTATTGGAGTATAATTACTTTAAAATAGTGTGTTAGTTTCTGTTTTATAACAAAGTGTTATCGGCTATACATATACATATATCCCCATATCTCCTCCCTCTTGCATCTCCCTCCCACCCTCCCTATGCTACCCCTCTAGATGGACATAAAGAACAGAGCTTCTCGCCCTGTGCTATGTGACTGCTACCCAGTAGCTCTGTATTTTACATTCGGTAGTGTGAATATGTCCATGCCACTCTCTCACATCGTCCCAGCTTAGGCTTCCCCCTCCTCATGACCTGAAGCCCATTCTCTGCGTCTGCATCTTTACTCCTGTCCTGCCCCAAGGTTCTTCAGAAACTTTTTTTTTCTTTTTTTAAGATTACATATTTATGTGTTAGTATATGGTATTTGTTTTTCTCTTTCTGACTTACTTCACTCTGTATGACAGTCTCTAGGTCCATCCACCTCACAACAAATAACTCAATTTCATTTCTTTTTATGGCTGAGTAATATTCCATTGTATATATGTGCCACATCTTTATCAATTCATTTGTCAATGGACACTTAGGTTGCTCCATGTCCTGATTATTGTAAATACAGCTGCAATGAATATTTTGGTACATGATTCTTTTTGAATTATGATTTTCTCAGGGTATAGGCCCAGTAGTGGGATTGCTGGGTCATATGGGAGTTTTTAGTTTTTTAAGCAACTTCCATACTGTTCTCCATAGTTGCTGTATCAATTTATATTCCCACCGACAGTGCAAGAGGGTTTCCTTTTCTCCACAGCCTCTCCAGCATTTATTGCTTGTAGATTTTATTTTTTGCAGTACGCGGGCACCTCACAGTTGTGGCTTCTCCCATTGCGGAGCACAGGCTCCGGATGCACAGGCTCAGCGGCCATGGCTCATGGGCCCAGCTGCTCCGCGGCATGTGGGATCCTCCCTGACTGGGGCACGAACCCACATCCCCTGCATGGGCAGGTGGACTCTCAACCACTGCACCACCAGGGAAGCCCTGTAGATTTTTTGATGATGGCCACTCTGACCTCTGTGAGGTGATACCTCATGGTAGTGTTAATTTGCATTTCCCTAATGTTTAGTGATGTCGAGCACTTTTCAAGTGTTGGTTGGAAATCTGTATATCTTCTTTGGAGAAATGTCTATTTAGGTCTTCTGACCATTTTTTGATTGGGTTGTTTGTTTTCTTGATATTGAGCTGCATGAGCTGCTTGTATATTTTGGAGACTAATACTTTGTCAATTGCTTCATTTGTAAATATTTTCTCCCATTCTGAGGGTTGTCTTTTTGTCTTGTTTTTGGTTTCCCTTGCTGTGCAAAGCTTTTAAGTTTCATTAGGTCCCACTTGTTTATTTTTGTTTTTATTTCCATTTCTCTAGCAGGTGGGTCAAAAAGGACCTTGGCTGTGATTTATGTCATAGAGTGTTCTGCCTATGTTTTCTTCTAAGGGTTTTATAGTGTCTGGCCTTACATTTAGGTCTTTAATCTACTTTGAGTTTATTTTCATGTATGGTGTTAGGGAGTGTTCTAATTCCCTTATTTTACATGTAGCTGTCCAGTTTTCCCAGCACCATTTATTGAAGAGGTGGTCTTTTCTGCATTGTATATTCTTGCCTCTTTTATCAAACATAAGGTGACCATATGTGTATGGGTTTATCTCTGGGCTTTCTATCCTGTTCCATTGATCTATATTTCTAATTTGCATATTGTCTTGATTACTGTAGCTTTGTAGTATAGCCTGAAGTCAGAGAGACTGATAACTCCAGCTCCATTTTTCTTTCTCAACATTGCTTTTGCTATTCGGGGTCTTTTGTGTTTCCATACAAATGGAGAAATTTTTTGTTCTAGCTCTGTGAAAAATGCCATTGCTAGTTTGATAGGGATTGCATTGAATCTGTAGATTGCTTTGGGTAGTATAGTCATTTTCACAATGTTGATTCTTCCAATCCAAGAACATGGTATATCTCTCCATCTGTTGTATCAGCTTTAATTTTTTTCATCAGTGTCATATAGTTTTCTGCATACAGGTCTTTTGTCTCCTTAGGTAGGTTTATTCCTAGATATTTTATTCTTTTTGTTGCAGTGGTAAATAGGAGTGTTTCCTTAATTTCTCTTTCATATTTTTCATTATTAATGTATTGGAATGCCAGAGATTTCTGTGCATTAATTTTCTATCCTGCTACTTTACCAAATTCATTGATTAGCTCTAGTAATTTTCTGGTAGAGTCTTTAGGAATCTCTATGTATAGTATCATGTCATCTGCAAACAGTGACAGCTTTACTTCTTCTTTCCCAATTTGGATTCCTTTTATTTCTTTTTCTCCTCTGATTGCTTTGGCTAAAATTTCAAAAACTATGTTGAATAATAGTGATGAGAGTGGGCAACCTTGTCTTGCTCCTGATCTTACTGGAAATGGTTTCATTTTTTCACCATTGAGAACAATGTTGGCTGTGGGTTTGTTATATATGGCCTTTATTATGTTGAGGTAAGTTCTCTGTATAACTACTTTCTGCAGGGTTTTTATCATAAATGGGTGTTGAATTTTGTCAGAAGATTTTTCTGCATCTGTTGAGAGGATCATATGGTTTCTCTCCCTCAATTTTTTAATATGGTGTATCACATTGATTGATTTGTGTATATTAAAGAATCCTTGCATTCCTGTGATAAACCCCATTTGATCATGCTGTATGATCCTTTTAATGTGCTGTTGGATTCTGTTTGCTAGTATTTTGTTGAGGCTTTTTGCATCTATGTTCATCATTGATATTGGTCTGTATTTTTCTTTTTTTGTGACATCATTTCCTGGTTTGTGTTACAGGGTGATGGTGGCCTCGTAGAATGGGTTTGGGAGTGTTCCTTCTTCTGCCATATTTTGGAAGAGTTTGAGAAGGATAGGTCTTAGCTCTTCTCTAAATGTTTGATAGGATTCACCTGTGAAGCCATCTCACCCTGGGCTTTTGTTTGTTGGAAAATTTTTTTTTTTTTTTTTTTTTTGTGGTACGCGGCCCTCTCACTGTTGTGGCCTCTCCCGTTGCAGAGCACAGGCTCCCGACGCTCAGGCTCAGCGGCCATGGCTCACGGGCCTAGCCGCTCTGTGCCATGTGGAATCTTCCCGGACTGGGGCATGTACCTGTGTCCCCTGCATCAGCAGGCAGACTCTCAACCACTGCACCACAAGGGAAGCCCCCTACTTTTAACTGAGTGTTCTGCAGAAAAGTTATTGACCTTTAATTTTCTTTTTCCTTTTAATTTGATTCCAAATATGCCTTCAAATTATCTTAATATTTTTACTAGTTCATAGAAGAGTCTGTGGAATTCCAGAACATTTTCGGAAATAACATTTTTTCAATATTTATTGGAAACAACTTTAAGTTTTTAAGATTTATATTGAAAGTTTCATTTTATTATCTTATTCCACTATATAAAATCTCCAAAAAGAATGTCATATATTAGTGAAGAGAGCATGTCTATGTCTTTTTCTGACAATAATGGAAATTAGTATTTCATTGCTATTTATGTCTGTTAGTTTTATTTTAAAATGTATTTACCATATTTTGTAGTTCTCTTTAATTTTTATTTACCTACATTTTAATTTGAGTTGGATGTTTAATTTCAGCTTCTATTGATGCAATCATATATTTTCCCCTTTAATTTATTGTTAGAGTGAATTCTATTGATAGAGTTTCTAAAAAGAACCCAATTTTGCATATGTGGAGTAAAACATACTCTGTCATCATGGTATATTGGTGTATTGTTCTCTTCATGTATTACTTAATTTGGATGACTATTTTTTAGATTTTTTTCATTTATGCATAATTTAACGTTGTTTAACATTTTCTTCTTTTGTGCTACTTTTGAGGTTTAATATTTAAGCAATAAAGTTTTGTTGGTTTCATAAAATAAATTATGGAAATTTTAATTGTTTTTTTTAATGAATGGTGTAGGGGAGCAAAATTTGCCAACCCAAAATGTGTCTCTTTGGTATGAGGATTCTTTTAAGCTCATTAATTTTAAGGTGCAAAAGACCCAGGAAGGACCTTTGACCTTCCCCCTAACTGCCTAAAAGAATGTAAATAGAAGACCTGTTCCAGGCAGGCAGCTATCACCATAGATAACTATAGTATGAATTAGGTATATAGAAATAGAGGAACCTACAAAGTCTGTTTGTTAAAATTCTTCTCTGTGTCCCACCTTCTCTGCTTGGCCCAGGAAACATTTGCTTTTTCATCTCCATGTGAATTGCCTTCCTCCCCTTTGAAGTTCCAAATCACTACCGCCAAAATCCTCTTTTGTCTTTAGTTGAAGATGGTATTTAAGGTGAGGGTTTCAGCCATTTTGGTGAGTTACTCAGTTTTCCTGAGTCTCTCTCATGTATCAGTGTTATTAAGTTTTTGTTTGATTCTCTCCTGTTAATCTGTCTCATATCAATTTAACTCTTAGACCAGCCACAAGAACCTAGAAAGGTAGAGAAAAATTTCTTCTTCCCCCAAAATGGAATGAGTTTGAAAACTATAGGAGTTTTAAGTGTCTTAAAAGTTATATAGTTGAACAGGAAAACATCTAAGTCTGGTCTTCTTTTTAAATAGGTAGGTGTTTAATTGCCTCTCTTCTGTCTTCTAAGATTACTTTTATGTCTAGGTAGTTTACCATTTCTTTGGTCAACTTTGGTAATTTATATTTGCAATGAAATATTTTTTTTCCTTCAGATTTTAAAATTATTTGAGTAGTATTCCACATTAATTTTTTAAAATAAGTTCCATATCCATGATTACATTTTTTTCTTATATGACATAATTTTACTTTCTTTATTATGCTTACTAAGTTTAGACAGAAAGTTACGTATTTTATTTGTATTTTTAAGAATTAACTTTTGGTTTCACTTGACATTTCTTCAATTTTTAAGATTAAAGTTTAGGGAAATGGATTCTAGAATAGTAGTGTGAGGAGCTTGCTCCAATAAAACAACCATAAGTGGTAAAAGTTATTGAAAAACAAAAATAAATAACCATTTAAAGTCTCTGGAAATTGTTCCAAGGGCATATAATACACTTTGTTTTTCCAAGAAAATCTGGTAAGAACAGAATGTGTATATGGCATTTGAGCCACAGCCCACTCCCTTTCTCTAGAATCATGGGAGGTCCACTCATGCTGGGATCAGCTAAGAACACAGGGTTCCCTCCCCACCACCAACTTCTAATCTATTGTTTCAGTGTCTTCCATGGATGGGAGGGCTACCAGTATATCTTACCCCTCCCAGATCTGTGTTGCAGAAGCTCCATTCCAGGCAAGACTGATTCTGGGAATCTCTTTCTCTACTCAGCCCTAACTCATGGGGTACTAGCTCTTCTCCTGGTATGGCAGGCCGAGGATGCTAGGGCCTAGTTACCTTCACTTCAGATTACTCATAAGATGGAGCCATTCTAAGGAGGCAAACTGAGAAAACCAGAAGCTACCATCCACTTTGGGTGTGAATGATGTAGGGGAGCCTGAGAATATTGAGCCACTGTCATGGTCACAAGGGCTGGAGCAATGGCAGAAAGATTTTGCACAGTGATAGAGACAAGTTGTAAGAACAGAAAACTCTGAAGCTCACCCCAAGTTATCAGGCTAAATTTAGAATGGACTGTGGGGATGTTTAAGCCTAGGAAATTTGTTGAAAGTAATGCAGATTTTAATGGTAAGCAATTCTGTTGCCTCCATGAGAAAATTCACCAAACCATAGACCAGCTAGAACTTTATGAGAGACAACCAGGGAAAGAGACAACGAAGAAGGCACCTCCAGGGTTATAACAAGAGAGAAGGAAGACTATATGTTCACAGATGCAGGCAGTTGGAAATAGGAATTGGTGGTAGGAGCTTGTGAAAATTCTGTTTGAGTTGCTCCAATGTTCTCATTAAAATAAGCAACAATATTATCAACCAAGGATGAGTGAATCATCTAGAAGAGTAGAAGAAAAAATACACTAATATGGTATAGTCGTTGGGCAGCATTAAGGTCCACTTGAGGTGAAGGAACAGTAACTTAAAGTTCTGACATTTAACAGAGTCAAACATTCACATTTTGTTGATATTCTTCCCTTCTTTGACTTCTACAAAACTACTCTTGTTGTTTTCTCCATCTTTATTATCTCTACCTCCCAGTCTCAATTCATCCTTTGTTGCCTCTTTTATCATCCATATCTCATCTCACCTCAAATGTCTTCTCAAAGAGGCCTTCTAAGGTTGCTGAGAAATTTAGCTAAGCCACTCCATGATATTACTACCTCAGCACCCATTTTGCATCGCTAATAGCCTACAGGGGCCTTGAACTGACACTAGTCTTACTCACTAGTGCATGCCCTAAATAATGGCCTTCAGAGTCACAAGTAAGTGCAAGTTCCTGATATGACTTCCTCAACACCTCTGGTGATAAAACAGTCACTCCTGCCTCCCAACTCCTTCCTCTTGTGTCCCCTGTAGGTAAGACCACTGTGGAACTTACCAAAACCCCACTTTTTTGGTTTGAATTGACCAATCTAGCCTTAGTCCAGGAACCCCAAAAGCATTCAACCCATGGACCCTAACAAAGGCAAATGCCCCAGGTCTTGCTTCTTGCTTTCTGCCTGTACTCTGCCCTGCCCTTCCCATTTGGACCCTCAGGATGTGCTCTCTACATCTCTAGAATAGTAATAACCTTCTCTATTTCATTTTCCCTTGTAGTCTTCTTTGAACAGGTGGTTCACCGACTGGTACCCCAGGGCTTTACGTAACAAATGTTAATTTAACAAAAATCACAAAAAAAACTGGCTCCGTATTTGACTAAACCAAATCTATTTCTTCTAGTTTAATTTATTCATGGCAACTTCATGCACTTTACCAGTGATTGTTTCATTAGGGACATGTGACCTCATTTTGGCCAATAAAATAGTCAGCTGGGAGGTCCCCGAGGAAGATTTTTCTGTTTCTTGAAATATGGCATCTCTTCTTCTTTCTCTGGATGTTGCTGTATTTAGATGTGACAATGAAATTGCAGCCGTCTTCTTACTAGCAGCCTGAGGATGAAGCCAATAAACAATAGTAGGTAAAACCAAGGGAATTAACAGAGAAGCAAAGTTAGAGCCTGGATGTACCACATCTGAAACGCCCTCACCTTAGGATAGATATGGTGTTAAGTCAAATAATGAAATTTCTCATTTTGAACTTATTTGAGTCAGAGTTTTCTATTATATGGAGCTAAAAGCATCTTAATACACATACTGAAGAGTCAGCCTCTATCATATTACTTTGTTGGATTTTCCTCACTGATCACTATCAGACATTTTCTAATAAATGTATGTGTATTCTTGTTTATTGCCTGTCCCCTACATATCATTAGATCACTAGCTCCAGAAGAGCAGAAACCATTTTTCTTCTCATGATTGTATCTTCAGTGACTAGAACAGTGCTTTCCACTTCATAGGCACTCATTAAATACCCACCGAATTATCAATTCTCTCTTTCAAGCCTGTCTTTCTTATTTCCTTCCCTGCCTCATTATCTCACTCTCTAAATATTTGTTTCTTTAAGTTCTTTCCTTTACTGCTCTCTTCCTCACTAATAAAGTTCTAAGCATAAAACTTTAGTAATAATATGATGGCCATGATCAGGTTAGGTGTTTGAAAATGCCCATAAGCATTGCCTCAGTGCCAATGGGATGAGAGGCCCTTGTGTTCTTCAGGTGACTAACAACTTCACTTCATCAGGTGGTTAGATTTCAAGTGTCTCAGGGCTGAGGCACCTTCTCTAAGGACAGAGGAAGGTTGACTAGTTCATTTTTCTTTATTTCACTTCCCCATTGAATGGAAAGAGGTAAAAATCTAGTAAGGTGAATTATATATAGGTGTCACTCCAGAGGAAACATTTTTCACTTTTTTATTTGTCCTTTTAGTTGTTCCCTTCTCCAGCCAAAGTTCATAAGTCACTTATTGCCATGATTACTTATAATATACCTATATTAACCCCAGTTTACAAGAAAGAAAAATGAGGCTTAAATATTGCCCCATGGTAATCTAGCTTTCAAGTGGAAAAACTGGGATTTGGGCCTAGATTTGTATGATTTTAGAACTTAACTACTAAACAATTACTGGAGGCAGATAGAATTCTAGCTAAGACCACCTGCATGTCTAAAGAATATACTTCTCTCAGAACCCGAATACTGAATGAAACAGCACTTCATCAGGCCTGATCTTGTATGACAGATCTTAGTTAAGATATGTTTAAAATTAAAACCTATATTAATCAGGGTTCTCCAGGAAAAAAAAAGTACATATAGATAGATAGATAGATAGGTAGATAGAGAGAGAGAGAGACAGAGACAGAGACAGAGACAGAAAGAGAGACAGAGACAGACAGACAGAGCTTGGCAGAGACAGAGACAGAGAGGTTGATTTTAAGGAATTAGCTCACACAGTTGTGGAAGCTGTCAAGTCCAAAATCTGAAGGTACCCTGGCAGGCTGGAGACCCAGGGAAGCAATGATGTTATAGTTCAAATCTGAACGTGGTCTGCTGACAGAATTCCCTCTTCCTCAGAGGGAGGATAGGAGTTGTTTCTTAAGGCCTTCAACTGTTTGTATGAGACCCACCACACATTGTGGAGGATAATCTGTTTTAACAAAGTTTTCTTATTTAAAAGTTAATCTCATGTAAAAAAGAGCTTGACAACAACATCTAGACCAGTGTTTGACCAGATCTCTGGTACTATGACCTACCCAACTTGGCACATAAAATTAACCGACAAAGAATCTCAGTACTCTGCCTTGGTTACCTATCAAATCTAATTGCTAGAATCAATTTTGTTGGAAAATCTAGTGTGAACTATTTTAACCAGAGACATAGACAATAATATTATCTAAGTAATACATTTCCTGGATTTTTCCACTTGCTCAGCAGCACATTGCAGACAAGAATAATAGGATGATTGGATAATTCCTCCAATTGGATGGCTGGCAAGACAAGTACTTTGTATCCTTACAATTCATGTTTAAAGTTCAGCTTCTTTCAATGTCATTCCTGGCTGAGAAACAGACTTGTGTGTAGGACAGTCTTTCTTGACACCTTACTGAAAACAGCTAGGTAAAACTAAAGCTATTTGGGGAGTCGTTGGCTGACCCTTTAAACAAATGCTCCCTTCTAGGCATATAACTGTATTGTAATATGTAAGACAATGACTTTAAGTACTGGAAATGGGCAGTGTATGACTTAGGCTCTTAGTTTCATTGTGTTTGACCACGTGAATGCTTTCATAGAAAAATATACAGTGACAAGCATTATCATCTTTGTGCCTAAAAGGCACTCACATGTGTCATCTAGTAATTGATTTTTTTCTCTTCCTATGAATAAAGAATGCAGTGGAAACAATTTACCTTGGCCTATCGCAGGGTAATTTGCTTTATAAATTTGAACTGTTCTTATAGAAGCATTCTAAATTGAAAGCCACAACTTTTCTTTTCCTTTAGTTTATGAAAAATCAATTCCCTCTCACACATTGAGTATATTGTTTGGTAATAAATTTTTGTAACTACCAGATATATGGCATCAAAGAGCCAATTGGTTTAGGTGTAAAATTTAAAAAGACTTAAGAAAAGGGCCAACAGTTTTCTCTCATTAGATAAATCTTCAATAACATTTCTCCCTTGACAATGTCTAGTGACTATCCCCTAGTAGAGAAACTTGAGCTTCAAAGCACCAATCTATTAAATAATAATCAATTTATCTACACTTCTTCACAACTCCAAGACAAGTAAAACAAGTTAGAATCCAGCAATTTTTGTCTCCAACCCCAGAAATAAGGGATATTTACCTATTGTATTGTATTTGTTCTATGTGTGTCTAGGTGCTCAATGTCTTCTACTTGCCATTATAAAAGGTAAAATCTCAGTTTTCCACCTCCTTCTGTGTTTCTCTTTCTTATGTATCTCCTTTACTACTCACACAGAATAGTTCACAAAATACCTCACAAAATGTGTGGAGGTATTTTTCCACACCAAGCATTTCTCTGCATGCAACACCAGCTGGGTGTGCTACAATTCAACTCAAGTCTGACACTAGATATCCAGATAGCATAGGATTCTATAAGTTAAATCTTCAGTCCTACAAGACTGTCCCCACCCCCAACTTTAGACACCAGTAGTAAGCACAGAGTGTTACCTGTGCTTCCCACTGACCAGTTACAGATTGGAGATTCCTCCCTTAGGTTCCATTAATTTGCTAGAGCAGCTCACAGAACTCAGTGACATGTTTACTTACCTTTACCAGTTTATTAAAGGGTATGATAAAGGATACACTGAACATCCCTTTGGAAGAGATGCATAGGGCAAGATATGTGGGAAGGAGTGCAGAGCTTCCATGCTCTTTCCAGGCACACCACTCTCTCAGCACCTCCACATGTTCACCAACCAGGTCATGTTTGAGTTTCTATGGAGGCTTCATCACATAGCCATGGTTGATTATTAACTCCATTTACAACCCTTTTCTCTTCTCAAGAGAATGGGGGCAAGGGCAAGGCTGAAAATTTCAAGCTTCTAATCATGCCTTGGTCTTTTAGATGACCAGCTCTCATCCAGGAGCCCACTCAGAGTTGCCTCATTAGAACAAAAGACAATCTTACCACTCAGGAAATTACAAGGGTTTCAGGAGCTCTGTGTCAGGAACCAGGGTCAGAGACCAAATACTGAAAAAAAAGATGTTCTTACTGCTCTTATCACTTAAGAATTCACAAGGGTTTTAGGATCTCTGTGGCAGGAACCAGGGACAGATACGAATACATATGTATTTCTTATTACAAATCACAATATCATAGACATGATTCCTGAAATTTTCATCATTAGTAGAATATCACCACAGCACTCATTTACTATTTAGTAACTGTGGGAAGGGGAACACAGTTACTTACTATTTTCTATTAATACTTTAGTTAAAATTGCCCCATTAGACACTGAAAAATTAAAATGAAATGTTACGATAGTAATCTTTGTGAAAAGTGGTAATTTGGGAAAGAGCATATCCTAAATTATCCCATGGACTTCAAGAGCATGGAAGGAATGTTGTCGGGATATCCTGAGCCTCCATGCACCAAACACTTGAAAAATTGTGGGTCTCTGATTCAATGGTGAAGAGTGAAACCTAAGCAGAAAGTGAGATGATGTAAAACACTAACTGTATAAGTTAAATAATGTACTATCATGTACAATTCATAAAATGTGATGAAACAGGCACTTTGCCTCTATGGTCTTCTACTCAAAAACATATAGCCCCAGTCAAGAAAAAAACACCAGATAAATCCCAACTGAGGGACATTCTACAGAATACCACGCCAGGATTCAAAACTGTCAAGGTCATCATTAACAAGGAAAGTCAGGGAAATTGTCACAGTCTAGAGGAGCTTAAAGAGACATTACTACTTAATGCAATGTATAATTCTGGATGGGATCCTGGAATGGAAAAAGGACAGTAGCAGAAAATTTAGGAAAACCAAATAAACTATGGACTTTTGTTGATAATAATGTACCAATATTGGCACATTAATTGTAACAAATATGCCATGTTAGCTATGTTAATAACATGAGAAACTGGGAGATGAGTATTTGGGAGCTGTATCATCTTTGCAATTTTTCTGTAAATCTAAAACTCTTCAAAACTGTTTATGAAGAAAATGTACAATGAATAGATCCCTGATATACTTAAATTGTTGACAGGATTAAGCTTCCATTTATGGTTTTCTTTATTTTTGTCTTTTACTTTTGTTTTCCCCAATTAACTTTAGAACACTTTGATAGACAATAAAGGAATTAAGCCTGCATACAGGTTAAATTTCTATTGTTTTTATGCAGCTGTAGATTCTCAGATACTTGAAATGGCTATTGAGTTTGTAACCCAACTTACAGAAATTAAATACTGTACCTACTTGCCTGCTTCACAGCTGTGTTTTGTTTTGTTTTGCTTTGTTTGAAGCCATTTCCATTACACCATTAACAATTTATTTTATCAATCACTGTGACCAGTTCTAGCAATGAAAGCAGCAAGTTCAATAATGTCTTTTTTTTTTTTTTTTTTTTGGGTACACAGGCCTCTCACTGTTGTGGCCTCTCCTGTTGCGGAGCACAGGCTCCGGACGCACAGGCTCAGTGGCCATGGCACACGGGCCCAGCCACTCCGCGGCATGTGGGATCTTCCCGGACTGGGGCACGAACCCGTTTCCCCTGCATTGGCAGGTGGAACCTCAACCACTGTGCCACCAAGGAAGCCCCAATAATGGTTTTAATCAAACTAAATATTAGCTCACTAATTTTTCCACTTGTTGAAATATAAATTTTCAACATTCTTTTCCAGTAGGGCACTTTTCCCCCATTCACAGAGTGTGTATTCACTATATTCACTTTTTCAGGTTTTTAGAGTTCTTGCCAAGGTTATTATGATAATGTCTATTTCTAACCTGGTAATTCCTAATCTACATATTACTCACTACAGCTTGTGTTTTTTCCCAAATGGCTGGAGTCAAGCTGAGAAATAACACAAATTAACCTACACATATGTTATACTTCTTCTAAATCTCCAATCTCCTTTTTCCAGAAATTAAATATTTGCTTGATTTAATTTTTTGTTTTTAATTCCTTCATCAGTCAACCTTTGGTTAGAATGAGTAAATTAATATCACAATTACAGAAAAATGGGTGAGAAAAGAAAGAAGACAAAAAGCTCTAGATTATGTGCTCTATAACTCTTACAAACTTCTGGACTGATAAAAATACCAAGTGCAATGGAGTATTTACTGATCCTGTGTAGCCTGAGAGGTTTCAAAGTACTGGAATTCTCTCCATTTAGCCAAAGTGAAGCCAGGAGTGAAGTTATTTTGTTCCACAAATATTATCAACATTCTCCAGAATCTTATTTCACTTGGATCCTCAAGGGTTGTGTAGGGAAATCCTTAGGTGGCTTTTACATTAAATGAGACAATAGGCCTATTCTGAAATAAATAAATATCTCAAGTTTGTCTTGTAAGATGTAAAATAAGTGTTCTAAAAGACTATGATACTGCTTACCAACTTTGAAAAGTGGGTGAAAAGATGTGCATTTCAAAGAACTATATTGAAGGGACTGAGCAAACAAAAAAGTAAGCTAACTCATCAAAATGTTCCACCAAAAGGTGTATTTTACTCTAGATAGATTTAGAAAACTATTTAAAATAAAATAAAACCTTTGACTTTTGAATTAATAAACACACACAATGAATATGTATCTTCATTTCTCAGAGCTTTATTAATACCTATATTAATGAATAAGAAAGCATGCAATACAGAATCTGATATTGAACAATTAATACACATTTGCCACTGGACTACATACTGCCATCCTGGGCCATACAATATCCAACCGTCTCACTTCCAAAGCATGGCTAGAGCTGCTTTGGGATATTGTTCACTTTCAGATGCTGTATGATGTCACAGAGGAGGAATATTCTCGAAATACAAACATAACTACATATTTCATAAAATTCCAAGTATTTTAAGCAGGGATAGCATAAATTTCACACATTTTATTGGTAAAAGTATCACAGACAATCACTAAACAATTACCTTCATTATTTTTTTTTCATTTGTGCACACACATTTTCCTGAGTGGCCTTTTCATTTTACTACTTTTACTGATGCCAACTTGTACTGCTTTTAAAAATCATATTTACTGAAAGCATATGGATGGTTAGTGTAAGAAAGCTACTATGAATGAATATTTTAAGGCCTCTGCATAAAATTGCTCTGGTGTGATAATTGGCATGTTAATGTAAAAAGTTTCCTGTCCAAATATAGTTCAGTTTCTCTTTCTCCCATGTTTTCCAGGGCAATTGTGGAAATAGGCAAAATAGTTTAATGATTGTGAGAAAAAGTTCATCTATATATAACCATAAATTTGGTTTGGAACAAATATGAAAGAGGAAAGACAGGAAATGATAACTATAGTGGAAAATATACATCAGAAGAATATAAAAAGAGAAAAGATTAAACAAATAGATGTTCACAAATGTGGATTAGGAGATATACGCACATTCAGACTTAATATAAACAACAAAAAACTAATGTTGAAATATACATGTGGGTAAAACTTAATTTTCCCATGACTTTAATGAAAGTGTGTGACAAATATTAGTTTGAGAAGGCAGAGGCTCTTCATAACTGTCACCAGTACACAATAGCACTAATCATTTAGCAACCTTTTTTTTTCTAACCAAATTTACATTACCAAAAATAAAATGTTAAATAATTAGATGAGACTACACAAAATGTACCTTCTAAATTTATTACATTGTTTTTACCATATGTAAGTTTGTTTTTAGTACACTGACACAGTATTAGCTAAAACTTGAAGATAAAGTTCAAGGAAAAAATATGTATACACTTGGCATATAAGATACACAGTGTTTGAATACATACTTACAAATGTGGTATATTAACATTATAACTAGTAAATTATGATCACATGTAACTGAACATGGCCACAAAATAGAACAACCAGTCTGACTAAACATATTATTACCATCCTTGTCATTCAGTTATAAGTTCTTATTTCCAACTAAATCAAATCTTACTTTTTTCAAGGGAAATATTTTTGGTTGATGGTAAAATAAGACTTATTGGAGTTCCAGGACTAAATTTTTGCACATTAAAAAAGCCATCTGTGAGTTTTGTCAACCTACAGCTCTGTCCATCCACTCAAAGAAAGAATTTGCAATGTGATGAGAAAGATCTCATCAAATCTGAAACCTTGGACATTACAGGTTGCCAAGTCCAGACCCAGTGGAAGCTTAGGAAGAGAATGCATAGGGGAGCATAACTGGGCTCACACCCCTTGTCTCTTTGGCTACTTTGAGCCTGCTTCCATTCAAAGCCTCTCTGGTACAAACACAGAAGAGGGTGCCCAGTCACTTAATATTCTAAACACAATCTAAGTCTGACTGTATAATCAGAGTTAGAAAGGGCAATAAAAGCATATTTGTTCATTCCGATATCTCTAGGAAAGGTATCAAAACTTCACAAATTTTACATGAGGATTTAAGAGCCACCCATATAACTCAATAAATCACACTATCAGAAAAAAAATCCCAAATATCTAACGTTGATTTCTATTCTGATTTTCATTAACATAGATAGTAACTTCATACTACTGATATTATTTAATAGTCTTTCAGTTTCTCTTTTTTATCTCTTTTTCATTTATTTCTTTTTGTGTGTGTAGATCTTAACTAATAATGTGGAGAAGAAAATGTAGAAATAACTAAAAAAAAAAATTAGCACGTTATCTTTGCAAGCTTTAGAGGAAAAAGCATTCTAAAATCTACTGGAAGCACCGATTTTGTCATTCTAGGTTTCTTTAACTTCCCCAGGTATAAAATCTTCATTAACCATAGCAACAAGAATACCAACACATATACATCATCATATTTCAATATCTTCACTTTCAAACATCATCAGTCCTTCAGGATTCACATGCATCTGGAATACCAGTATGCTCCAAATCCCTTTGAATATAACAAACATAAATGAGGGAAAAAGATCAGTAATACTAATTAATTTGAAATTTCAGTAATTAAACTCTAGTAGTTAAAAGTTAAGAAGTTCTACACACCAAATCAGATATGATTTAAAGAGCTTCATAATGGGAACAATATATTCTCAAAATGCTACGTAACCTGCTGGGCACATGAAGAGAAGCTTTCTCAACATTCAATGGAAACTTTCACCAATGAAACTATACATTTACCACAGTTTATAATACAACATTTACACACAGTTTAATCATAAATTACATATCTTCAAGTTACACATTACAAAGTCTACATCTAATTTAAGCAAGAAGAAATATTCACTCCCCCCCCCACACCACAACTAAAACATCAATTGTCTCTTGGTTTAGCGTAATACTGAAATAAGTATTTTCAGTTTTGCTATGGATGAAAATTAAGTTGATGGTGTTTCTGTAAATTGATCAAATGTGCACATAGAAGACCACGGACAGTTAAGAGGACAAAAAATAAAATAAAGAACAGACAACAGAAGGAAACTAATGTTCTTCAGGAATACTCATGTATTCTTTGCTTAGAATGACATATATTGTTTCATATATGAGATTTTGTTGGTTTATTTGTGTGTGTGTGTGTGTTATTGGGGTATTTCTTTTCAACCCCAAGAGGCAGTCATGAACCCCATTTCTCCCTCTGCACATCTCCTTAAAATTCTATACTGTAACACATTTGATGTAGATTTATAATTATGTCTCTTGAAAAGTTCCTTCCTGACTTTCATCTCGTTATCAGTGGTTTTCTTCAGTAGGTTGAGCTAGAATGACAAAAATCCCTTAGCCTTATAGGTTTAGTATGTGGTTTTATCTACAGTTATGTTTATTTTAATTAGGAGTTGAATACATCCACCTTCTTTATGATTTTCTTCTTTATGATTTTCTGTTATATACAAATTTCAGAAGATAAAGACCCAATTAATAATGGAATATAGGCTTAATATGACAGATACAACATGATTTCTGATGCACTTTACACTAAACTACAAAGATAAATTTAACACAAAAAGAAAGAGGCCCTTTTTAGCAAATAATTGCCTAATTTGGGCACAGTTATTGCACTTCAGTGTCTCGAACTCTACTAAAGAGTAGAGAAATAGGTTATAGACATAAATCTGTACAGTTTTTATAAGTTCTTTACTGAAAATGTATATACAAATTATATCAACAATATATTCTTAAAATAAAGGTAGAAAACATAAAAAACAGACAGAAACAAAAAATATAAGAGATATCTCCACTCCCTATTGGTCATTTTTGCAGAAAAACTAATAACAAAAAAGTGGAGACAGCAACAAATATCAAACAAAAAGACAAGCAAAAATGCCACCGTACTTAAACCTTCTAACAGTCTAAACAAAAGTTTAGATAGAATAAACGTACTCTTGGAAAATCAGATATTTGTTAGTTTTCCATTAGCTATGTACTGGGTCCACAAAAAACAGAATGGAAAAAAATCAGTAATATTGCACATGTTGGTAAAAATAAATGAAAAAATACAGTGCACCAGAAATAATATATACTATATATTAATATCTGCCATGATAAGCCTTTCTGTACAAAAGGGTGTGACTTTTTTTCAATTTCTTTTATTTTTAAATACACATTCTGAATTAATCAAATTGTAAATTTATTTTTAACTTTTGACTAAGGGTCTAGCTCTAGACTTGATTCTGGTATTGGTTTCTATTTACATAGCTATTTATAAATCTAACAATCTGAAGTATTCATTGAAATTGGATCTTAAACTTTGATTATATATATCCTGTTGGAAAATGTGAAGTAGCAGTTTTAGTTTTATAAAGGATGTTCTTCCATAGTGGGAGAATCACCCCTAGAGGGTCTGGCCTGCTGCTCTGGAGTGAAGGTTTTCAAGGGAATGACTTTAATTGAATCATCACTAGGATGAAGTCTTTCAAACATGGCATAAAACTGAGATCTTGTACTACCTTGTGATCCCTGATCAAGAGAAAGTAGTCCATCAGGGCCAGCACCTTGCCCCCAACCTTGCTGCAGACCCATTGGTAGTTGTGCGGGGCTGCAATGGAGGGCAGCAGCCTGTGGCAGAGGAGGGCTGCAGTGGATTGCGGCAGCCTGTGCCAGGGGAGGGCTGTAGTGGAGGGCAGAGGCCTGTGCTGGTGAAGGGCTGTGGCAAAGAGCAGTAGCCTGTGCTAGAGGTGGGCTGTGGTGCAGAGTGGAGGTCTGTGCTGGTGGAGGGCTGTGGCACAGTGCAATAGCCTGGGTCACCGGCGGACTGTGGCAGAGCACAATGGTCTGTGTCACTGGAGGGTTGTGCCGGCGAAGAGTGGTCTGCGTCAGGGGTGGGCTGTGGCACAGAGCAGAGGTCTGTGCCTGTAAAGGGCTGGAATGTGTCAGAGAAGCTGGCATCCAGCAGGCATCAGAGTGGCCCAAGATGAGACATTCTTGAGTGCAGTTGTCAGAGGCCTCTTCCAAGGTTGGTTGAACAGTTATTTCTGCAGCTGTTAGGGTGGGAAACAAATGATAAAATTTATGTTTCAAAGACATATGTTTAATAGCTACTTAAAATAAATCATATTGTTACAGGAACATTTAATAATCTGTATATAAATGCATCAGAGACTTCTAATATTTTCACAATTGGTACTTGATTTGTCAAGAAATAATTCTTACAGTAACATAAATAGCCAGGAGTGGGAGGATGGCATTTCATTTCTATAATTAGGATACTTTGGTTTAGTCTCCCAAATGTAGATATTTTAAATTGTGTTTGTGACCGGGAATGGAAGCTGTGATCATTGATCTCTACACACAAGTCAGTTGAAATATGGTCCTAACACAAAGAGACGACATGAGTGAAACCAGTCACAGAATGGTAAATGGAAAAACCAGTCACAGAAACATGTAATTAACTAACGAATTATAGCTAATGGTTTGGTTAAGAATCTAATTAATTAATCTGAGAATAAATCTAAGAATCAATTAGGTTAATTTGGAAACATAGCTTATTGAACTCTAAGATATGTCTTTTAGTTTCCAGAATGAAATATAGCTGTAATTATCTTAGAGACAATTGATTTCTGTATTCCTCATTTTCTGAAATCATGGCATATCAGTTTAGCAACATAATGAATTACAGATCCAAAATACTTAGCTCTAAACTACAATACTTTTTAAAACTCCTTTATAAGATTTCTGTAACATTTTCAAATGTCCATAGGTATGAAATATCAATAAGTATACCATACAAAGACTAGCCAAGTAAAGATAGAGTAGCTATATCAATATAAAAGTTGACTTTAAAGCAAAGAATGCTACTAGTGATAGTGAAGGATATTACATCATGACTTTTTTTTTAAAAAAAGGTCATTTCTCTAAGAAGACACAACAATCCTAAAAGTTAAAAATAGAATTCATGTTCCTATAAGTCCCCAACAGGATATAGAGTCCAGGTACTGTCATTATCCTATCACACTTAAAGCCAAAGAATAGTATCAGAAGTGATTCTCATTAATAAGACTAATTTTCTCCATTAGATAACCATTTACTTTTCTTCATTTAGAAGGCACTTTAAAAATTTCCCTATGAGCTTAACATTTAAAATATTCTATATTTTTGCACAATTATATTTGGGAAGTATTTGGAAAGGTAGAGTGTTATATATTTGGGGTGACATTAAATCATAAAAGCATGCATGGA
Organism: Neophocaena asiaeorientalis asiaeorientalis; assembly: GCF_003031525.2. Classification (NCBI taxonomy): domain Eukaryota; kingdom Metazoa; phylum Chordata; class Mammalia; order Artiodactyla; family Phocoenidae; genus Neophocaena; species Neophocaena asiaeorientalis. The sequence continues at coordinate 251,471 of NW_020173112.1, read as the reverse complement.
AATATATGAACATACATACAACTATACTTTAAAACAAAATTTAATTTCCTCACCATCAGAAAAGCAACTGATCTGGCAGCTTTAAATTTTACAACACAAGAATATATCATAATTTCAACATTGAGTTATTTGCCTCTTTATGATGAGGAAACATACCAAGTCATTTTCACTGAAATATATGATTTATAGAAATTCCTTTTTTAACAGCTTTATTGAGATATAATTCACATGCCATAAAGTTCACTCATTTAAAGTGAATAATTCAATGGTTTTTAGTATATTCACATAGTTGTGCAACTATCACCACAATCAATTTTGGGACATCCTTATCAGTCCCAAAAGAAACCTGGTATCCATTAGCAGTCACTGGCCACTTCCCCCCAAAATCCACTGCCCTAAGCAACCATTAATGTACCTTTTTCTTCGATAGATTTGCCTATTCTAGGCATGTAATATGAGTGGAATCCTTTAAATGAAGTCTTTTGTGACTGGCCTGTTTCATTTAGCATAATGTATTTAATGTTCACCCACGTTGTAGCATGTATCAGCACTTCAGTTATATTTTTTATTGCTCAAGATTACACTTTGTATGATTATACCACATTTTATTTATTCATTCATCAGTTGATGGACATTTGGGTTGTTTTTACTTTTTGGTTATCATGAGTAATGCTTTATCAACACTGTATAAAAGTTTTGAGGGAGGGGAAGATGGCGGAAGAGTAAGACGTGGAGATCACCTTCCTCCCCACAGATACACCAGAAATACATCTACACGTGGAACAACTCCTACAGAACACCTACTGAACACTGGCAGAAGACCTCAGACCTCCCAAAAGGCAAGAAAGTTCCCAGGTACCTGGGTAGGGCAAAAGAATAAGCAGAGACAAAAGGATAGGGATGGGACCTGCACCAGTGGGAGGGAGCCGTGAAGGAGAAAAGGTTTCCACACACTAGAAGCCCCTTAACAGGTGGAGACTGTGGGTGGCAGAGGGGGAAAGCTCCTCTCCATGGAGGAGAGCGCAGCAACAGGGATGCGGGGAGCAAAGCGGGGGGATTCCTGCACAGAGGATCAGTGCCGACCGGCACTCACCATCCCGAGAGGCTTGTCTGCTCACCCACCGGGGCGGGCGGGGCTGGGAGCTGAGGATCGGGCTTCGGTCGGAGCTCAGGGAGAGGACTGCGGTTGGTGGCATGAACACAGCCTGCAGGGAGTTAGTGCCCCATGGAGAGCCGGGAGGGAGTCCAGGGAAAAGTCTGGATCTGCCGAAGAGGCAAGAGACTTTTTCTTCCCTCTTTGTTTCCTGGTGCGTAAGGAGAGGGGATTAAGAGCGCTGCTTAAAGGAGCTCCAGAGATGGGCGCGAGCTGCGGCTAAAAGTACGGACCACAGAGATGGGCATGAGACGATAAGGCTGCTGAGGCCTCCACCAAGAAGCCTGTGTGTGATCACAGGTCACTAACCACAGCCCCTTTCCGGGGAGACTGTGCAGATCGCCACTGCCAGGGTCCCGGGATCCAGGAACAAGTTCCCCAGGAGAACGCCCAGCGCACCTCAGGCTGGTGCAACGTCATGCTGTCCTCTGCTACTGCAGGCTCTCTCCGCACTCCGCAGCCCTCCCTCTCACCCAGCCCGAGTCCCCGAAGCAGCTGATTTTAAAAAACAATTTTTTTCTTAATAATTATTTTTTATTTTAATAACTTTATTTTACTTTATCTTACTTTATTTTATTTTATCTTTTTTCTTTCTTCCTTTCTTTCTTTCCCTCCTTCCCTGCTTCTGTACTTCCTTTCTTCCTTCCTCCCTATCTCCCTCCCTTCTTTCTTCCTTCCTTTCTTTCCTTCTTCCTTTCCTTCTTTCTTCCTCTCTTTCTTCCTTTCTTTCTTTCTTTCTTTCTTTCTTTCTTTCTTTCTTTCTTTCTTTCTTTCTTTCTTTCTTCCTTTCTTTCTTTCTTTCTTTCTTTCTTTCTTTCTTTCTTTCTTTCTTTCTTTCTTTCTTTCTTTCTTTCTTTCTTTCTTTTCTTTCTACATTTTCTCCCTTTTATTCTGAGCTGTGTGGATGAAAGGCTCTTAGTGCTAAAGCCAGCAGTGAGTGCTTTGCCTCTGAGGTGGGAGAGCCAACTTCAGGACACTGGTCCACAAGAGACCTCCCAGCTACACAGAATATCAAACAGAGAAAATCTCCCAGAGATCTCCATCTCAACACAAGCACCCAGCTTCATTAAATGACCAGCAAGTTTCAGTGCTGGACACCATATGCCAAACAACTAGCAAGAAAGGAACAAAACCCTACCCATTAGCAGAGAGGCTGCCTAAAATAATAAGTCCAGAAACACACCAAAACACACCACCAGACGTGGACCTGCCCACCAGAAACACAAGATCCACCTCATCCACCAGAACACAGGCACTAGTATCCCCCACCAGGAAGCCTACACAACCCACTGAACCAACCTTAGCCACTGAGGACAGACACCAAACACCATGGGAACTATGAACTTGCAGCCTGCAAAAAGGAGACCCCAAACACAGTAAGATAAGCAAAATGAGAAGACAGAAAAACACAGCAGATGAAGGAGCAAGATAAAAACCCAAAAGACCTAACAAATGAAGATGAAATAGGCAGTCTACCTGAAAAAGAATTCAGAATAATGATAGTAAAGATGATCCAAAATCTTGGAAATAGAATAGACAAAATGCAAGAAACATTTAACAAGGACCTAGAAGAACTAAAGATGAAACAAACAACAATGAACAACACAATAAATGAAATGAAAAAGACTCTAGATGGGATCAATAGCAGAATAAGTGAAGCAGAAGAACGGATAAGTGACCTGGAAGATAAAACAGTGGAAATAACTACTGTGGAGAAGAATAAAGATAAAAGAATGAAAAGAACTGAGAACAATCTCAGAGACCTCTGGGACAACATTAATCTCACCAACATTCGAATTATAGGGGTTCCAGAAGAAGAAGAGAAAAAGAAAGGGACTGAGAAAATAGTTGAAGAGATTATAGTTGAAAACATCCCTAATTTGGGAAAGGAAATAGTTAATCCAGTCCAGGAAACACAGAGAGTCCCATACGGGATAAATGCAAGGAGAAATACACCAAGATACATATTAATCAAACAGTCAAAAATTAAATACAAAGAAAACATATTAAAAGCAGCAAGGGAAAAACAACAAATAACACAGAAGGGAATCCCCATAAGTTTAACAGCTGATCCTTCAGCAGAAACTCTACAAGTCAGAAGGGACTGGGAAGACATATTTAAAGTGATGAAGGAGAAAAACCTGCATCCAAGATTACTCTACCCAGAAAGGATCTCATTCAGATTTGATGGAGAAATTAAAACCTTTACAGACAAGCAAAAGCAGAGAGAGTTCAGCACCACCAAACCAGCTTTACAACTAATGCTAAAGGAACTTCTTTAGGCAAGAAACAGAAGAGAAGGAAAAGACCTACAATAATGAACCCAAAACAATTAACAAAATGGGAATAGGAACATATATATCGATAATTACCTTAAATGTAAATGGACTAAATGCTCCCACCGAAAGATACAGATTGTCAGAATGGATACAAAAGCAAGACCCATATATATGCTGTCCACAAGAAACGAGCTTCAGACCTAGCAACACATACAGACTGAAAGTAAGGGAATGGAAAAAGATATTTCATGCAAATGGAAACCAAAAGAAAGCTGGAGTAGCATTCTCATATCAGACAAAATAGACTTTAAAATAAAGACTATTAGAAGAGACAAAGAAGGACACTACATAATGATGAAGGGATCAATCCAAAAATAAGATAAAACAATTTTAAATATTTATTCACCCAACATAGGTGAACCTCAATGCATAAGGCAAATACTAACAGGCATAAAAGGGGAAATCAACAGTAACACATTCATCGTAAGGGACTGTAACACCCCACTATCACCAATGGACAGATCAACCAAAATGAAAATAAATAAGGAAACCAAAGTTTAAATGATACATTAAAGAAGATGGACGTAATTGATATTTATAGGATATTCCGTTCATAAACAACAGAATTCACATTTTTCCCAAGTGCCCATGAAACATTCTCCAGGATAGATCATATCTTGGGTTACAAATCAAGCCTTGGTAAATTTAAGAAAATAGAAATTGTATCAAGCATCTTTTCTGACCACAATGCTAGAGACTAGATATCAATAACAGGAAGAGATCTATAAAAAATACAAACACATGGAGGCTCAACAATAAACTACTTAATAACAAAGTGATCACTGAAGAAATCAAAGAGGAAATTAAAAAATACCTAGAAACAAATGACAATGGAGACATGACGACCCAAAACCTATGGGATGCAGAAAAATCAGTTCTAAGAGGGAACTTTATAGCAATACAATCCTACCTTAAGAAAAAGGAAATATCTCAAATAAACAACCTAACCTTGCACCTAAAGCAATTAGAGAAAGAAGAACAAAAAAGCCCCAAAGCTAGCAGAAGGAAAGAAATCATAAAAATCAGATCAGAAATTAATGAAAAAGAAATGAAGGAAACAACAGCAAAGATCAATAAAACTAAAAGCTTGTTCTTTGAGAAGATAAACAAAATTGATGAACCATTAGCCAGACTCATCAAGAAAAAAAGGGAGAAGGCTCAAATCAATTGAATTAGAAATGAAAAACAAGTAACAACTGACACTGCGGAAATACAAAAGATCATGAGAGATTACTACAAGCAACTCTGCCAATAAAATGGAAAACCTCGAAGAAATGGACAAATTCTTAGAAGAGCACAACCTGCCAAGACCGAATCAGGGAGAAATAGAAAATATGAACAGACCAATCACAAGCACTGAAATTGTAACTCTGGTTAAAAATCTTCCAACAAACAAAAGCCCAGCACCAGATGGCTTGACAGCAGAATTCTATCAAATATTTAGAGAAGAGCTAACACCTGTCCTTCTCAAACGCTTCCAAAATATAGCAGAGGGAGGAACACTCCCAAACCCATTCTACAAGGCCACCATCACCCTGATACCTAAACCAGACAAGGATGTCACAAAGAAAGAAAACTTCAGGCCAATATCCCTGATGAACACAGATGCAGAATTCCTCAACAAAATACTAGCAAACAGAATCCAACAGCACATTAAAAGGATCATACAGCACAATCAAGTGGGGTTTATTCCAGGAGTGCAAGGATTCTTCAATATACGCAAATCTATCAATGTGATAAACCATATTAACAAATTGAAGGAGAAAAAACATATGATCATCTCAATAGATGCAGAGAAAGCTTTTGACAAAGTTCAACACCCATTTATGATAAAAACCCTGCAGAAAGTAGGCATAGAGGGAACTTTCCTCAACATAATAAAGGCCATATATGACAAGCCCACAGCGAACATCATCCTCAATGGTGAAAAACTGAAAGCAGTTCCACTAAGATCAGGAACAAGAGAAGGTTGCCCACTGTCACCTCTCTTATTCAACATAGTTTTGGAAGTTTTACCCACAGCAATCAGAGAAGAAAAGGAAAGAAAAAGAATCCAAATCAGAAAAGAAGAAGTAGAGCTGTCACTCTTTGCAGCTGACATGGTACTATACATAGAGAATCCTAAAGATGCTACCAGAAAACTACTAGAACTAATCAATGA